>NC_135714.1:32759252-32946056 GCF_964656455.1 Halichoerus grypus
ATATTAACCATAAATTTGAAATTCTGTGAAAACTCTTGATTATTAATATTTAAAAATCTTGTTATAAACAAAGTTTCAGTTTGTTCTTTTAATGGTGGAGGAGGAGAATGAGGCAGAGTAAAGATAAAACAAAGGATACAGAAAAGTAGCTTTTTTTTTTTTTTTAAGTAGGCTCCACGCCCCACATGGGGCTCGAACTCATGACCCTGAGATCAAGAGCTGGATGCCCTACAGACTGAGTCACCCAGTTGCCCCCAGACAAGTAGCTTCTAAGTAAAAATTCTCTTTCCTCGCTCCTATCTTCCTCCATGAAAGGGAAAATGGACTGTATGGCTCCCACACTTAAAAAACTTTTGTGTTAAAACAACAACAACAAAAACCACTTTGTGTTTACCATGAGAAAAAATATACTCACGATCGTATCTGGGGTAGGTCTGTTTCTATTTTGTGGCCTGTATTTCTAAAAATTTGTATAGCAGCTTCTGCTACCTTGTCATCTTCCATTCTGAGGCACTGTAACAGGGACTCATATGTCTCTGCAGAGTGGAACGAGGTAGGATGTGTGAAAGACAGAACCTGGAGGAATAGATACAGCTTTAGAAGTACAGACAATGGTTTTAATCCATTAAAAGATAATTATATTTTCTACTATAAATACAATTCAAAATATTGGGCTGCATATGCTAGCTATACAGAATGAAGATTTTATTTCATAGCCTCCTTTGCAATTTGTTGCATTTAATCAGACATTAGCAGAAATATTGTGCATTAGATTCCTTAAGAGAGCTGATTTATAGCCTTTGCCCTATCTTCTTCTTCACCTCTTAGTCTATCCTGATACTGGGAATGCAGAAAACGTGGCTCCTTTTTTATGGACTGCGATATTGTGAAGTGAACAAAATGTTAACTCAGCTTTATTTCGCTGGCAAAAAGATACTCTATAAGGGATATTTTAAGTGGAATCCATCACAAAAAGTGCACTGGGTGTAGCTATAAACAAGCCATAACTGTGAACTTTTATCATGATTACAAACATAAATAATTATTCCCTTATTTATGCCTACATAAGTCCCAGTCTATCCCAAAGGAATGTACAGCAAGTTAGACATCACATGTCTACAAAGTTTACTTTCTATGAAGTGGGAACAATTTAGTTAGCATAATATCAGTAATAAGGGCTAAGTGGAGAAGTGAGGGGCAGGGGATGGAGTATGTAGTCTTCATTAACTTATTCAATAAGCATTTATTTACTGGGTTATAAAGTAAAGAGATTGTCTCATTTGGTTAGGTTCTTGTTGATATTTAGATAATACGTTGACATGTTAAATAAGTTGATAATATAAAACCTTATTAAGTTTTACTTACAGAAAAAACGAGAATCAAATTTGAAAAACTGAAAAAACCTATTAAAAATGTTCATCTTAAGGATGATTTCACTCTTAAAACTACTTAAAAATATAACCTCATCATTAAAAATATAATTAGAATCTTTCTTACGAAGCATCATTATCAATTATTTCCATGAAATTATATTTAAGACCATTCTAGTACAATCCCATCACTGTTTTCTTTCTCACGTCCACTGCATTGATTTGTCTCTTCTCCCTTAGTTTATATATTGTAATGATCTAAACATTTTTTGCCTTCAATTTCCTCTCCTCTTTACTCCATCTGATGAAAGCTCTGTCAAGTGCTGTTACCATATTAAAAGCCAGAATGAAAGACCCCGATAACACCTTTCTGCTCCAACAGCATTCCACAATCTAAAACCAATTTTGTCTCCCATTATTCCCCAAAGCAGTCCTTTTCTCTGGTTAGGCTAGACTCCCAACAATTCCTAAAATATGCCAAGAATTATCTTCTTTGATGATGCTGTGTTTCCCCTAGATTAAGTCATATCTTATCCATAAAGTCTTGTCTGACCTGGCTCTTAACTAATTGCTCTATTCTCTGAATTCTTTGGCATAAGAATATAAATATGATTAGCAATTGTTTAAAAATTCCCTGATCAGACAGATGCTATTATTATGTAATTCCTGTGAGCAATCCTACTGCTCCAGATGAAAGGTAAGACTAGATCATTTAGAACATACTGGTACAAGCACATGTTATTAAATACAGGCATGCAAATGATGAAACCGCAAACCCCCAAAACATTATTATTTTATAATGTAAAACAATTACATTATTGTAATGTAAAAACACACATTTTTATAAACTGTGATTTCTACCACAAATGTTTAATCTTTCAAATAGTTTCCAGTGAAATAAAGTCCAACTCTTGCATATCCTTATGGGAGTTCAAATTAAAACTGTGGAAATGCATGGAGACAAAATTATCTCAAAAGTACCTTAAGAAGTTCAAGTCCTGAACGAATAGCTGTATCTGGACTTACACCCTCCTCTTCATCATCTGCTGTCCCCTCTATTGATTTATTCATCAGTTTTACCAGTGCACTATTAAAACGAGAAAATCTCAATTAGTAATCTTACTAGATTAGTAACTGTATCCTAATTGCACTGTGGCAGAATACATACAGAATCTAAACATCAGATACAAATATGTTCATGGAGAAAAAACTTTTTTTAAACTTTGCTCCCTATTTGACAGCTGAGATATATTTTAGTTTATCTCCCTACACCACCGACCAAACTCCATGTGTAACTCTACTGAAAAACAACAAAACTAAAATTAAACGACACATACTGGAAATATAATTTACTATTGATTTCTATGTATAAAGATATCATTTACAATCTTAGGAAAAACAAAAGAGAGCAGCTGCTAAATGGACAAATGACAATTCACTCAAAGCAAAAAGCAAATAGTTAACAAAAACATGGACAAAGATGTTTAAATTAATCCCTGATAATTTACTGAATCAGTAATTACATTCCTAGAAATTCACAGCAAAGAAGCAGTTCATCAAAAGCATCATGTTATATTCATAAATAGATTCATCAATTAAAAAACCGCTTAATTACAAAAATACAGATTCTAAGGGACACATGCACCCTGATGTTTATAAGCAGCCTTATCAACAAGAGCCAAACTGTGGAGAGAGCCCAAATGTCCACTGACTGATGAACGGATAAAGAAGAGATGGTACATATATACAATAGAATATTACTCAGCCATCAAAAAGAACGAAATCTTGCCATTTGTAATGATGTGGACAGAACTAGAGTGTATTATAAGTGAAATAAATCAGTCAGAGAAAGACAAATACCGTATGATTTCACTCATATATAGAATTTAAGAAACAAAACAGACAAACATATGGGAAGAGAAAAGAAAGAAAGAAAAGAAAAAGAGAGAGGGAAACAAACCGTGAGAGATTCTTAACAATAAAGAACAAACTGAGGGCTGATGAGGGAGGGGGGTGGGGGATGGGCTAGATAGGTGATGGGTATTAAGGAGGGCACTTACTGTGATGAACACCAGATGTTGTATATAAGTGATGAATCACTAAATTCTACTCCTGAAACCAATACTGTACTATATGTTAACTAACTAGAATTTAAATATTTAAAAAACCATTTAATTGTCCAACATTATGGAATTAATTTTTCAAACATACCTAACCACCACAAAATGGAATATTAGTTGGTCAATAAAAATCAGTCTATGTAGCAAGATGATACTATTTTAAGTAAAAACAGATGTGATTTTTGGTTTTGAGACTGCTTCCTCATCAGTAAACTGAAGATAATACTACCTTATTTTGAGGGACATTAAATTATTACAGCAAATGGCCTAGTATATAGCAAATATTTAACAAATGGAAGCTAATGATAAATTTTAGGTGAAAATTTTTCCTTTGGAAAAATATGCATATTTTAAATTATTAAAAAAATTTTATGTACAAAATATATAAGATGCACAGATGCATCTTCTATATAATTTAAACCACTTTTAGTACTTTCCTTTCCTTTCTAACAACACAATAATTGAAAAACCTTAGTATCTTCAATTGATTTAAAAAAACAACCTTTTTTTTTTGAGAAAACAAATTAGGGGTGTATGTAAACAGTAGCCTGAAATATAATTTATATATCATATAATTCACATATTTAAAATGTGTAATTCAATGGTTTTTAGTGTAGATTCACAGGGCTGTAAAACCATTACCACAATCTAATTTTAGATTTCTCCCTGTCCCCAAAAAAACCCCTTTCCAACAGGAGTCACTGCTATTCACTTGCACCTCCTCTAGCCCTAGTAATCTATTAATCTACTTTCTCCTGTTATAGATTTCCCTATTCTGAATATTTCATATAAATAAAATCATACAATATATGGTCTTCTGTGACTCCTTTCACTTAGCAAACTGTTCTTAAGGTTCATCCATGCTGTAGTATGCATCAGTATTTCATTCACTTTAATCCTGAATAACCTTCCAGTATAGAAGACAATTTATCCGTTCATCAACTGACAGACATTTGGGTTGTTTCCACTTTTTTGGCTATTATGAATAATGTTGCTATAAACATTCATATACAGGTATGGACATATATTTTCTTTTTTTTTTTTTGGACATATATTTTCATTTCTCTTGGACATATATTTAGGAGTGGAATTGCGGGTTGCTATGGTAACTCCCTCTGTTTTAACCTTTTGAGCAACTGCCAAACTGTTTTCCAAAGCAGCTCCATCATTTTACATTCCCACCGGCAATACAGGAGGGTAACAATTTTTTTGCACCTTCTCCAACTCATCTGTCTTTTTGATTATAGCCATACATGTGCGCGCCACACACACACACACACACACACACACAAATAACATTCCCATCTCCTCACAAAAAATTGCCTTATGTCCCCTGTGTCGTCAATCTCCTTTTTCCATGCTGGCAATCACTGATCTGGTTTCTGTCACTACAATTTTACCATTTCTAGAATTTCATATATTTTGTGTCTGACATTTTTTAAGTGACATAATTCTTTTGAGATTCCTTCATGTTGTTGAGTAGAATCAGTAGTTTATTCCTTTCTACTGCTGAAAAGTATATATTGTATGGATATATCACAGTATGATTACCCAATTATCAATAGATGGACGTATGGCAATTTATGTTTTTTTTTTCTTATAGGCAATACGTAGTATTGGGATTCCTGAGTTGTATGGTAATATTATATGTCTACTTAATGTTATAACAAACTGTCTCCTACAGCATCAACACTTGGTATGGACAGAATCTTTAATTTTAGCCAAATGATTGTGCAGTGGTATTTCTCATTGTAATGTGAATTTATATTTCCCTAATGAGTAATAATGTTCATTGTCTTTTCCTGTGCTTATTTTCTATTTGTATATCTTACTTGGTGAAGTCTGTTCAAATCTTCTGTTCATTTTTATACTTTGTCTTACTGAGTAGTAACAATACTTTTTATATTCTGGATATAATCTTTTATCAGGTATATGCTTTGCAAGTCTTTTCTCCCAGTCTGTAGCTTGACTTTTCTTTCTCATAATGGTGTCTTGCAAAAAGGAAAAATTATTTAATTTTCTTTCATTGTTTGTGCTTTTTATGTCCCATTTATTTTGCTCACCCCATATTTTGTTTTAGAAGTTTTAGCTCTGACATTATATATTTTTTAAAAAGTTATTTTCAATTTGAGAAAAATATTCTGAATTAAGCTTTCTATTAGGAGGAAATCCTATAAAATGATACATTAATTTAACAAAATTATAAATGTGTTTGAAAAAATTTATAAATGTATCTAATTATTTGCAAGAGGTCATCCATGCATTTACTTAATAAGTATTTAATGACCACCTATTATGTACCAAGTCTTAGGGTCTGTCCTGAAAGTATAGTGCAAAACAAGACAGACATAATCTTTTTCATTTATAATGTGGGTACATCACCATTATGAGTCGAGCTATAAGAAAAAGACCCAAGTCTTGAAACCAGGATTGTAGTCCTTCTTCTTATAAAAGTACTTTCATTTCTAAATGAGAGAAATAATACATACACCATATACTTCACAGGGGTATCATGCAGCAAAAGATTATTACCAATTCAAGTACACGTTGAAAACTGCTTGGGAAGTCTTCTATGTGTCTCTTTCTCTTCCATGCTGTGTAACAATGGATACAAATCTTCACCATTCTATCTCAGGTCTAAATCCTTCCACTGAGCAGACTACCTACTTTACTTTTAACCTAATAGAGAATAATGGAGGCCTTGAGTGAAAACTAATTTTCTATACCCTACCTTCTAACTTCCTCTCATTTGTATCTATTATTTTTTCATGTCATAGGGGAAGATTTCCTTCTTTCTATTCCTCTTCTTTAGGGATGTTGCACTATCTTAATTCTATTCCCCTTCTCCCATCTTCAACCTCTCTTCTTTTCTATTAGTATCCCTCAAAGGTATTTCAATATTCAAAATTCCTTCATTAAAAACAATAGAAGACCCTTCTTCAAGTTTACTCTCTTCCCATCATCTCATTTTTCTCCTTTACTTTTTATAGCTAAACTGTCCACAGTGGCTGTCCCACATCTCAATTTATCTCCTAAAGCAGAGTTTCAAAGTGTGACAAGGTATTTATCCCCTTTGATTTTCTCATACCCAAAGGTTGCTGAGTGGAACCTACTGGGATCCTGTTGAGCTAGGCCAGTCACCTCTGGGCTTGGGCAGTCTTCTCTGCTCAAATATTATCATTTTCTCTGTGTATCATGATGTGTATTTGAGAAGGACTATCCTAAGCTCTTCTCAAGAGTTGGGTCATGTGGGTTTGCCCTTGCTACCCCAAAGAAACTATTCTGGCCATTGTGATGTTTCTCCCTTTTCTAAGTCCAATGGATGCTTTTTACTATCTATTTTCCTTCTGGGTAGCATCTGACCCCCCCAATTTTTTAGTCCCTTTTTTCTGTTATCACTCTTTCCCGATTTTCCTTCCACTTTTGACCATGTCTCCCTAAAAAAATTTTTTTAATTGAATAATTGTCATATGATATTATGTTAGTTTCAGGTATAGAGCATAGTGATTTGGTATTTATAAACATTACGAAATGGTCACCACAATAAGTCTAGTTACTATCTGTCACCATACCACATTGTTAGAATTTTTAAGAATTCAATGAATTCCTTATCTTCTGGCAGCCTCTTAATTTTCCTTAGGATTCAGTCCTCACCCTTTTCTTTTTAAATTTTACCCTCTCCCCGAGGTTTCAACCATTATTACAATCATTACTTCACTTTCGACCACTATCTAAAGACAAATAACTGAAACATGCATATGTGTATTTGTATAAACACAAGTCTGGAGAAAATATACTAAAGAAAAATTGGTTATATTTAGGATGATTTTCTACTTTCCTCATTCCTTTCTTCCAAAATCCTTCATTATGGTTAAAGTACATGCAATTTTCTAACTACTTCTTGATTCCTTCTGCCTTTGTTTTGTCTATCTTTTCTTCCTAGAATAGCTACTAACGTTCATTCGGTAATTACTATGTGTGAGGCATTGTGCTAAGTGTTTTATATACCCATGTCATTTAAGCCTCTCAACAATTCCAGTTGTTATTGTAATGTATTATTCTTATTTTAAACATAAGGACATTAAAGCTCAGAGCAGCTTAAATAATTTACCCCAGGACACAAGGCTAGTGGCCTGGGCTGCTCTCCCCCTGCAGTCTTCACCTGGCCACCCTCCATAATTCCTACTCATCTTTCATTACCCATTTATGTGTGATCTATTTCAGAGCCTTCCCTAACAACAAATCCATCCCACACAATTTGGGTTATATAACGAACCTTCTCCAGTTACCCAATGTATTTTACAAACTGCTCCATTAAATGTATGTTACATGAATAAATAAACCCTCTATCTGTAATTTAATAGTCCATGAAGAGGTGATTATACAGAAAGAATATTATATGACATACATATTTCTCATTAAAATTAATAAATTGGAATTTTGCATACAATTAGTCTCTCAGAAACCCTAACCATAAGTTCATTTCTCTGAGCCTTAACACGTATGATGTTACTGAAAAAATTGAGTTTTTGGTCTTTTAGAATGGAGATTAACCACTAGCTTATATAATTTACTAAAGTAATGAAACCCTATGAAGCTTCATGGAAACAAACAGCAAATGCCATTATATGTCTCTTTCAAAGTCAATATGCAAAGGCAAGAGTACTACTACATGTACTATATCCTTGATTTACCTCATTAGAATTAAATGGCATAGAGCAAAGGACACTGACGTCAAAAATAATAAATCTGGTGGGAATATAAATGATATGGCCACTGTGGAAAACAGTATGGAGGTTCCTCAAAAAATTAAAAATAGAAACACCATATGATCCAATAATTAAACTACTGCGTATTTACCCAAAGAAAATGAAAACACTAATTTCAAAAGATATATGCACCCCTTTGTTTACTGCAGCATTATTTATAACAGTCAAGACACAGAAACAACCTAAGTGTCCACTGACAGATGAATGGATAAAGAAGATGCAGTACACACACACACACGAATATTATGCAGCCATAAAAAGGGATGAACTCTTGTCATTTTCAACAACATGATGGACCTACAGGGTATTACGCTAAGTGAAATAAGTCAGACTGAGAAAGACAAATGCCATATGATTTACTCATATGTGGAATCTAAAAAAAAAAAAAATGAATAAACAAACAAAAAGCAGAATCAGACCTATAAATACAGAGAACTGATGGCTGCCAGAGGGAAGAGGGATGGAGGGATAGGCAAAATGAATGAAGAGGAGTGGGAGATATTGGCTTCTAGTTATGGAGTAAGTCATGGGAATAAAAGGTACAGCATAGGGAATATAGTTCATGATATTGTAATATCACCGTATGGTGACACATGGGAGCTATATTTGTGGTGAGCCATAGCATTAGAGATGTTGAATCACTATGTTGTATACCTGAAATTAATGTAACATTGTGTTTGAAGTATACACAAATAAAAAGAATTAAAAATTACTGCCATCCTTTGGAAAAATCAATCAATCTATGGTTTTTGCCATTACCCAGCTGTGAACAAACCATTTACTCTTTGAAAACCTTAGTTTTCTTATTTGCAAATAAGGAAATTAAAGAAAAAGGAATTCTTAGTCAAAAGGAAAAAGACAAACATCGCTGTTATTAGCTGAATTGCATACCCCAAATTCATATGTTGAAGTCTAACCTCCAGTACGTGATGTGATTGTACTTGAAATGAGGGCCTTAAAGGAGATAATTAGGGTAAAATGAGGTGAAATGTGTGGGACACTATCCAATATGACTATTGTCCTTATATGAAGAGAAGATTAGGACACAGACAATGTGAGACCTTGTGAGGAGACAGCGAGAAGGAGGCCGTCTGCAAGTCAAGTAGAGAGGCTTCGGAAGAAATCAAACTTGCTGACACCTCTATCTTGGACTTCTAGCCTCCAAAACTGTGAGAAAATTAAATTCTGTTGTTTAAGTCACCCAGTCTGTGGTATTTTGTTATGGCAGCCCTAGAAAATCAATACAACTGGCATTTCAATACAACCAAAGCAGTAGTTCACATATGGTGAAGTAACTAGCTAGAACCAGCTCTCCTAACCCAAGGCTGTTTAAAAAGAGAACCAATAAAACCAAACCAAACCAAAACGAGAGAGAGAGAGAGAACCAGTAAGTGCTATGTAATAACCCAATATGAAAAGGAAGACATACAGCTTATCTACTATACCAGACTACTTAGTTTTATGTGTTCTAATTCTCACAATCATCCAACAGGGAGATATGACACACATACTGAAGTTAAAAATAAAATGAAAAACTCAGATAAATTACTGGGCTTCTTTCAAAGCCACAAAACTGGTACGTAGTAGACACAGGTTGTGAAACCAGATTAGTCTAAGGGCAACTTGTGCTCTTTTCAAAATACTATTCTGTTTTCACATATCTCAAGTAAACAGTGATATATACTAAAGGAATGTTGTGTGGCCATCAAAATGGTTAAGAAAACTCAAAAACTGATTGATAGCCTATAGATGTAAAATTTTCTTCTTTCTCCATTCTTAATATTCTTAATTTCTTTAATGAGCACATATAGGCTAAAGATAAAACACAAGAACCCTTAAAAAAATAAAAAGCACTGAAGTAAGCCAAAGACTAGAAAACAAGCAGGCCCTTCTTTCAACTTCAATGATACATCCTTCTGCCATTAAAAAGGTATACAGGGAACCTTTTTAGGTTTTCTTAGGGACCCAGAATTTAAACTTACAGCACTGTGGTTTCAGATTATATTCTATTTTTGAGTGAATATATTTCCTAGCTTACCTTATGGCTTCTGAATCAATGTGCACAGGTGCAATTCTTTCCAACAGAAATTTGACCATCTCTAGAAAAGGATTTGTTGGCTGCTTAGGATTTGCAAGTTTTCGAGCTATTTCTCTCTATAGAAAGGAAAGATTTTACCGTAAGTATGATTTACTTTCATATTTTTCAAAATAAAAATAATTATAGGTATCAAAAGCATTTAAAGATTCAAAACCAGCAGAATCTGCTTTAGACCTGACTAAATTTCTGCTTTAGATCCTGACTAAAATTATATACTCATTAAGTAATCAAAACAAAATCTGGACAATGGGGAACAGAAAGGGGATGACACAGTATAATTTATGCCTTCTGTCTCATATTTCTCCCATGAAGTTATTGATTAGTAAACAATCTTTTTTAATGCTCTACTTCCAAAAAGTTAAAAATTTAAACTTTCATGGGTCTTAGTTTATTTCAAAATTTATTTCAAACTAATAACATGTTTATTAGTTTATTTCATAATAATGTCATAATATTTTGTTTTATTTCAGTTAATGATTTGTTTTTTTAAAGGCGAAGATTCGTTAAGTATGTAATTATACAGTTTTTTTAGTTCTGGAAGAACATAGCTGATTTCAAACACAGTGGTATTACATCAAATATCTCCTACAAGGAAAACACATTATTGATGGAATTTCTAAAGAACATATTAGGACTTAATGATTATAGAACCTAATTCTCCCAAAGAAAAGGCTAAATTTGCTGGGCATTAGGGAAAGAAGTTTAATAACAATGTTTTTAATTGAATATCTGTGATGAGTAAATGTAAATCTTGGCTGATAAGATAAAGCACATTAAAAGTGCTTTCCAAACTATAAAGCAATAACAAATAATAGTCATTTTATGTACTCTTTCCATAAAAAAAAGAAAAAAAACATTATATGTTCAGAGGGACAAGGGAAAAAGGAAAAAATTTCTACTGTAGTTTCAGTGACATCCTGACACATATTAATTATAAAACCAATATTAAATTAGATACCATCCATGTCTGTTAATAGAGTGTAAGTCTCAGGAAAACTTCTTAGTCATTAAGAGATGCCTGATTTATTTTGCAAGCTGTAATTAACTGAGCAAAATTTTAGCATTTGAGAAAATAAAAGTATTTTAGTCAGTGCTCAGTCCTTACATACTTCGCTCTAACCAATAGATATACATTTTAAATCTGAATTTAAGTATGTTACTATCTTTTGAAATCAAATTTATTTTGTGCAGGTCTCCCCAAAAGGGGATTTTTCCATCCCTAGTATAAAATTTAGTTGCTTTAACCTAAGATAAAGTCAGTGATCATTTAATAACAAATAAATCTATTGGAAAATTGCTAGACAAACTATACAGTCAGTACTCTGGAATAGATTACTAAAAAAGGAAAAACTAGGCATTAGGAGAGACAGTTACAGTAGAAAAAAATAAAGGAAATGTTAAAGGGAAAAATAATTCAAAATTATCTAATCAGTAATAACAATATAAAATACACCTATGTACATACACAATAACACTAGACACAATGAACTTTTATTTTAAAGTAGGCTCCATGCCCATCGTGGAGCCCAACATGGGGCTTGAACTCATGACCCTGAGATCAAGACCTGAACTGAGATCAAGAGTCAGATGCTTACCCAGTTGAACCACCCAGGCGCCCAACACAATTAACTTTTAAAACCTGACATTTTTGTATTCCAATATAACCTTACATTTAGGTAATCCCTCATAACAATATTTTATGTATGCAATATCTAGGTACTCTCTCATAACAACTACATGTGATAAGATTCTTAAGTGATACTGGGGATTAGCAGCAAGCCAAATTAGTTTGTGACAACAAAAACCAACTAATTAGTTTGTAGCAACAAGTCAAGAGTTTCCTTATTTTTTTTACACAAGAAAAAAAAATACCCACACATACTTCCAACGCATAAACAAGAAATTTTATAACTGAAAAGTAGTTGACAAAGCTTCAAACAGAAGTAATCATTTGTAATCCTTTTAGGAAATGACAGCAGAAAGAAAAAAGAAAATTCTTTCTGCATCCCTGACAGTATTTCCAAAATTTCTCATCAACTATGGTAACACTGTAGATTCATACTACTACTGATATTTACTAATTACATAAATTGTTTAGTATATTAAGCACCCTTATGGAGTATCAAGGAAATAAAGAAATAGTCCCTATTTTTTTTTTTTTTAAAGATTTTATTTGAGGGGCGCCTGGGTGGCTCAGTTGTTAAGCATCTGCCTTTGGCTCAGGTCATGATCCCAGGGTTCTGGGATCAAGCCCCGCATCAGGCTCCCTGCTCTGCGGGAAGCCTGCTTCTCCCTCTCCCTCTCCGCTCCCCCCTACTTGTGTTCCCCCCTCTCTGGCTGTGTCTGTCAAATAAATAAAATCTAAAAAAAAAAGATTTTATTTGAGAACGCATGCGTGTGAGAACAAGTGGGGGGAGGGGCAGGGGGATAAGCAGACTCCCCACTGAGCAAGGAGCTAAAGGTAGGGCTCTATCCCAGGACTGTGAGATTATGACCTGAGCCGAAGCTTAACCGACTGAGCCACCCAGGTGCCCCAATCCCTATTTTAACATGCTTATAATTTATTTTGTTATTACAAAAATAAATAGCTTAAAAATTCTGCATCTATATATCCTTTGTTCTTCATACATTTTTTCCTTTCTCATTTTGACAATAAAAACATTTGTTAAAAAAAATAGTATTCTTTCACATACAGTGTTCCCTCTCATATACTTTTGCTGTTTTCCTAATCAAAATGTCTCCTAAGAGGATTTAACATTATCAATATTTTTCGTAGCTGGAAACAGTAAACTAGATAAAGCAATTTCTCACAAGAAGCAGTTTCTAAAGGTTTAACTTTCATGTTACAGTGATCTGTTGTTTTTGGTTCGTGTGTGTGTGTGTGTGTGGTGGGTTTCCCCCACCAATAAGCAATTCTCTGGACACCAGCAGGATGTTACAATTCAGCTCAATTCTGACACTGTCTACCCCGAGGTAGCATCAGTTCCCACAGGTTAAGAGTTCAGTCTTAAGAGACGGTTTCCCTCCAAACCTCCAGACATCAGTTGTAAGCCCAGGCTGTTACCTACACTCCTGACCAACCGCCTGTAAATCTAGATTCCCACGACCCCCTCCTTCCTTGGGTCTGATGAACTTGCTAGAGCAACTCACAGAATTCAGAGCAAAATTTACTTACCAGATTACTGGTTTATTATAAAAGGATACAGATCTAAGGAACAGCCAGATGGAAGAGATACATAGGGCAAGGTATGTGGCAAGGACAGGGAACTCCCATTCCCTCTGTGAGCCTGCCCCTCACCCCAAATCTCCACATGTCCACCGACCCGGAAGCCTCTCTGAATCTTGTCTTTTTTAAGTCTTTAATGGAGGCTTCATTACATGGGTTTGATGATCAAATCATTGGCAACTGGTGACTGAACTCAATTTCCTGCCCCTCTCCTCTTCTCTGATGTCAGAGGGTAGGACTGACAGTTCCAATCCACTAATCATGTGATTGGCTACACAGGGAACCACTCCCCACCCTTAGCTGAGCTCCCAAAGGCACCTCATTAACATAACAAAAGACACCGTTGCAGCTCTCAGCACTTAGGATGAGTTTTAGTCCTGTGCCAGAAATGGGGGACAAAGACCCAATATATATTTCTTACTATAAATCACATCACATCTTATATCATTCTCACTGAACCACAGAAAGGTTAAATGAAAAGGAAACAGGAAGCACTTGATGACTGTTACTAAATAGTGTAACATAAGTTAGCATCTCTCTCCCCTTTCGTTCTTTTCTTCCCTACCTCCTCCAGGAACTATACCTATGCTAATATATACGAACCAGCCTTAAATTTCAGACTTCTAAACACAACTGCTGCGAGGCCACACATCGTTATCTTCTCCTACCCTTCAAATATCTCCTCTGATAACCAATCACTCAAGCTAGAAATACAGCAGTCATTCTTGATGTAGTGGTCTAATCCCTACTCATCCTTTAAGATTCGATTCAGGAATCACTTATTCTAGAATAAGCTATTCCCATTTCCACCCCTGCCTGGGACGGCTGCTGTCCCTTTGTGTTACCAAAGTGCATGATTCTATCAGAATACTTACCACCCTGTATTCTCTACTGAGATATTTGCCTGCCTCTGTCATCTAAACTGCAACCGCAGTGAGAGACCATGTATAATACAATTTACTAAATTACGCAGTGAACTATAATGGTGTAGACTTGATCAAGGGACAACCCAAAGTTTGGCCTTCAGAAGATACAATGCATATTCAGATAACCTTGTAGGGAAGGGTTTTTTAAGGTGTGGTCCATGGACGACTTGTATCATAATCACTTTTGAGACTGTTAAAAAGATGGAGATTAAGGATCCCTCTCTACTTATTTTAAGAATTCCTAGTGTTTGTCATAAATATGTAATACCATAAGAATTACTTTTCATTCACATCTTACAGGGCAGTGCAAGGGGTCTTGTATTAGGTCATATATAAAACTTCATCTTATCTTATTCTAACATATTATGAGGTTGATAATATTTATAGATGAAGAAAAGGAAGCTCAGAAATATTGAGTAACTAACAGTCACAATGGCAATAAATGGTCTAGCTGAAATTCAAACCTAGGACACTCTCAAATGCTCAATTAATAAGCTTCCTGGAAAATCTTGAAATTTAGGTCATAGGGAGGTGTTAGAGCAAAAAATAGCAAGCAGAGCTCATGCTATGGCAAATATGTGATCCGTCTCTAGGACCAAGGTGTGGAAACTCAAAACCTGAAGTCCAAAGGAAAAGCAAATCTATTTGGCACATATCATAATAGACTGCTCATCCTCTCTTACTATAGCATCATGTATATATGTATTAATCCACAGTATGTGTCTATTGTAATTCCTTGCTCAAAGTATTTGATCTCCATTCCCACAAATTCTGTTACTGAGTAATGCTCACCTCTTGAGAAGAAGTGACTGTCATTTAGAAAAAAAGGAAGTGGTAGTATATACACATTAGCAGGGGACAGAGAGGGACTCTCAGAGAAAGAATGAAAGCTACATAGAGCGACAGAAACTAAATTTTATGTTTGTATACTTCTTTATTCTTTTCTTCAACTTCAGAATGAAACTGTCAGGAAAAGAGGAATGTGATACTAGAGGGTATATATAACTAGTACCAGCAGCCCTTGCGGAGAAAGACAAAATGATATAGATATTCTGGAAAACAGCAAAAACTCTTCTAACAGTGGTCATTTTCCAGAGTGTTTAAAGGGTATTATAAATCCTATTTTATACTCAAGAATACATAGATATGTTAAATAATGCGCTCAGAATACACAATGCTAATGTAAAAGCCAGAAATTACTGTGAAACATCCACCAAATAAAATAAACTAAAAAACATGAATAGCAGAAATTTTTTCTTCTAGAATAGAATTCTATTAGCTATTCTGTGGACCATTACTTAAAATATCTTCAGAATAACTCCCCCCCCCCCCCCAAAAAAAAGTATCATTACCATGCTCTTTCCAGTGCAACTGTGGTCCTCATCTCTACTTTCTTGGTTGCTAAAATCAGGAGTGCTGATTGGCTGCACTGTGTATGGCTGTGGTATTCATCCTGAGATATTTTGGTTACAAACATCTGTTTTGCATATACTTTTTGGATTTGGAAACTCTTAGATATTTATGGTCTGACAAATATTAGGAATTCATGTTATTGCCATTTTCCCAAACTCACGCTCAATTTCTGTTTTCTCAGACCAAAAACACCACTTGATTGTTCTTTCTCAAGGTCATTTGTTGAGCAGTACTCAGTTGTACTGGATCTTCCTACAAACAATGGAATGTATACAAAAAACACTATTGAGGACCTATGAGATCTAGACTCTACCTGCAGCTCAGCCACTATCACCAGCTATAAAATACTGGACGAGAAACCTTAAAATCCAATGTCTTTATTTGTAAAATGAAGTGGTTAAACCAACTTTTTTTTTAAAGATTTTATTTATTTGAGAGAGTGAGAGGGAGTGAGCAAGCACACGCATGTAAGCCAGGGGAGGCACAGAGGGAGAGGAAGGGAGAGGGAGGGAGAGGGAGAGAGGGAGAGAGAGGTAGAGAGAGAGAGAGCGAGAGAGAGAGAGAGAGAAAGAGAATCCCAAGAGGACTCTGTACTGAGCGCTGAGCCCAACATGGGGCTCCATCTCATGACTCTGAGATCATGACCTGGGCCGAAATCAAGAGTTGGACGTTTAACTGACTGAGCCAGACAAGTGCCTCTACACCAACTATTTCTAAGGTCTTTTCAAAATATTTCATTCTATGACTCAATTATATTAGTAGAGACCCTGTAGGATACAGTACTCTGGAACTAGAATCCTAAATGCCAAAGACATAAATGCAACCTTTAACTGTTTTCAGCAAACCACCCAGCACTTGGCATATCCTCATCCCTAGACCCAAGAGAAGAGTCCACTGTTCTCTTCCCTAAATTAGCTTCCCCTCTTCTCTTCCTAATCCTTTTTTTTTAAAATCCACTTAGAGACCTAATATCCCTAGAATGAGTAAAAAAAATACCTATTCCATGCTCTCAGACCACTTTGTATATACATCTATTATAGTCCTCATCCCTTTAACACACAAATAATTATTGCACTCTAATTCTTTTTAGAACAAAGTTAGACATAAATATCTGAAATAATTTTCCTTTCTCTTATTCAGCTCTGTAAGCCTGGTCACAAACATAATGGTTGTAACATATGTAATACCACAGAAATACAATTTATTTAAATCCTAAAGGGCAGTGCTGGGCCAGGTATTAGGATATATATACACAGATACACACACAAAATCTTCTAACAATCCTATGAGTTTTTTAACGTTTATAGATGAGAAAAATGAGGCTACAAAATATTGAAGAACTTACTAAAGGTCACACTGGTAGTAAATGGTATAGCTGAAATTCAAACACAAAACTCTCATAAAATGCTGTATAAATGAATGGATGAAGTTTTCCTTCCTGATATTTTCAATGAATACTGGTTTTCTATAAAATAAAGAATCCAGGAATAGAATGAAGACAAAAGCCTAAATAGGAATTACCTTATCTATAAATGCATATATGGCAATGTAACTGTTGCTAATTTATTGACAAGGGTTATTTCCATGCTAATACATGAGTGAAGAAAATGCATACACACATAAGCATTTAGAAAATTCTATTTACTTAACAAACGTCTGCTAAATACAAAGCATACTGCTTTGCTCAATTCCTAGGACCAAACTCCGTGGCTTAGTTCTCTAGTGTTTTTCCTGGAATTTGGTTAAACAGTGGTAAGAGAGCTAAGCTGACCACAGATATACTCCTGAGTAATTTAGAGTTCACAATATTGTTAAATTAACACAAATAATTTATGTAAAGCAGACTTTAATGAAATATAAATTTCAACAAGTGAAGCTAAAAGAACACATGTAGAAGTATAATTTACTAACCACACAAACATCTGCCTGTTTGCATGAACAGGTTGGGCTGATTAATAACTCCAGCTGAGACCGCAATTTCTCATCATCACCGAGAACCTGGTTAAATTTCTTCACAAAATCTTGTGCTTTCCCAGGGTCAGGCAAATTCTCTATAAAATTGAAAGAGAATCAGTATTATAAAATAAAAACTACTATACTAAACTAAAAGCAAGTGGTCTTAAAAATTATGCTGAGCTATCAAAAAACAATCAGCCTAACTGGTTCTTAGAAATAAAATTAAGAGGATTATTTTCTCTTACTTAGTATTAAATTGATAGTCCCATTATGTAAATTGTCTGTTTTGATGTTTATTATATACATATGGAGTGAATAAACAAACTCACTTGCTATGGTCATCAGTTTTCCAAACATGGCAGAACAGTTAGCCTCTGACTGAAATTTAAAACAAAAACAAAAGTCATATTTGCTACCAAATTTCTGTAAGAAAATCCAATTACACATTTTTAAAGAAAAAAAAAACCAAACCAAAACAAAACAAAAAACACCACACACTAAAAAAAAAAACAACAAAAAAACAAACCAAAACAAAACAAAAAACACCACACACTAGCCACCAGAAAATCTACGCCCCAAGTTGGTAACAAAGAATTGTGGAGTAGCAACAACTATTAAGTTAGGACAAACAGAAGGAAAGGTGATGTCAAAAAGAGGTTTTTAAAAATTAAAAAGGAGTAACATAACTTCCATAGGGAAAACATCTTGCCAGAAGACTGAACTGAAGATAATTGAAACAATTATCGTATCAAAATTACTGTGAAGCCATACATCAAAGAAAATTAACTAAAAATCTGACAAGTAGAAAAAAATTTCTTCCTGAAGAGTTCTATTAACTATTTTGTGGCCTTTTACTTAAATAACCTCACAATACCACCTGCCTCCCAAAAAGTAATTCTGTATAGTCCAGCACAATAAAGTTATTACCTTATTACTAAATTTGTATGAAATTTGAATAATTTGGATCAGAAATTGGTAAACTATGGTCCTATGGACCATCTGTTATTGTTCAAGTTTTGCGGAAACACAGTCACATTTGTTCACTTACATATTGTCTATGACTGCTTTTGCAATTTTATAAAGGCAGAGTTGAGCAGTTCACCAGACTTTATGGCTGGTAAAGCCTAAGTTTTTACAATCTGATCATTTACAAAAAATTTTGCCAACCCTTGCTTTAGCATCAATAGACTCTTGAAGGGTCTCTGTCTATAATTTCCTAGTTAAGAACACTTATTCTAGTAGCAAACACACTTAGAAGTATATTAAGAAATTATTCAAGTTTCTTTCCCCCCCATCTTTCAGAAGACACTGGGCAAAATTTTTTTGTTAATTTGACTTTGCCATATTTATAGAACTGGTACCTAAATTTGATAGTGACTACATTGAGGAACCCAAAATCATGGAGTAAAAAAAAATCATGATTTCTCATAAAATTTTATCTTGATGTTTAATTCTAATTATTTGAAAACTGATGAACCATGTATAAATTCTTAGTATCTGAAATGATAAACTAGAAATTACCATTTCTTTGTTCATACTAGAAAATAAGATTTTGTTATATTCATTTACAGTTAAAATTTAGCTTGGAAAACTAGAGAAATTATGTGTAACCGACATTTGGAAAACACTTGAAAGTTTTTACTTGCTTCATTATATGTAACTACAGAAAAACTGAATAACGACCATAACAAACTATTAAACAAATCATGAACCTACTGTAGGTTGCTTGTGCAAATCCAATAGTTCTCGTACATGACTTCTAAGCATGTTCTGACACTTCCACATTTCATTGAGAGCTCTGTTAATAAAGTTATAAACATGAAAAAAATATGTAATATAACAATCTGGTAATTATTCAACTTTACTACTTTTCTTGTTGCATGAGATAGATACGCTATGCTTCTACATCTACCTAAAATTTTAAGCACCAGCACTTATTTATAGGATTAAGACAGGTTAGCTTAAAATAGTATATAAAAGACTTCTTATGAGAGAAAATATTTGAGAAGTTTAGAAGGATGAATAGGATCTTTCTAGGTAAATGGGGACTGAAACATTTTTTTTAAAAAAGATTTTAGTTGAGAGAGAGACAGAGAGAGAGAGAAAGAAAGCTTGAGCACGAGCTGGGGGGAGGGGCAGAGAGGGAGAAGCAGACTCCCTGCTGGGCGGGGAGCCAAATGTGGGGCTTGAACCCAGGACCCTGAGATCATGACCTGAGCCAAGGGGAGACGCTTAACGGACTGAGCCACCCAGGCGCCTGGGGACTGAAAGACATTCTAAGCAGGGGAAACTAGAATGTTCCGGTACCAAAAAAAAAAAAGATAAAATGTCATCAAAATGCCTGGGATAGGTAACTTAAGCGTTTTTTTACAGATTTGGAGCACAGAGTGTGAATGAAGTAGCATCAGGAAGCTGGAACATACTGCAGAAAAGGATCAGATCATAAAGGCATTTTCATGGCAGGCTAAGAGGTATTCATGAAGGGCCGTCGAAATAAACTTAGAAATGATGTAGATTCAAGACACCAAATTTAACTTGAGTGTGTTTATTATTCTACACTTCTTTCTCTCCATGAAAGCAGATTTTCTTCTCTCACAAACCCAGTCCATAATTCCAGGTGCCCAGAGGGATCTCTGAGACATTAGTCTATGTTGGAGTATTATTTGCCAATATTTTGAAATATAAAGAGACCAAAACCTTAGGCTAGGGATTTACTACGTAGGGTGAGCATTAGGAATCACCTGCAAATTTAAAAAAAAAATGATGGCTAACGCCTCCTAATACACTAAGGATACAACGTTACCTCTGTAGAATTTCTGCTGAAAATGCATAATCCCAATCTAATGAGGAAACACTGGATGAACCCCAATTGAGGAAATATTCTACAAAATTGGACTGGACCATGTAATACTCTTCCCCAACCATCAAAGTTGTAAGAGACAAAGACTGAGGAATGGCTCCAAATTAAGAAACTAGAGACATATGACAATGAAATATACAAGCTATAATCCCAGAAAAGAAAAAAACCCATAAAGCACATTACTGGAACAACTGAGGAAACTTAAATACACATTAGATTAGACAATAATATTGTATCAATGTTAATCTTTTGATTTTGATAAGAGTACTCCGGTCATATAAGAGAATATCCTTGTTCTTAGGGAATATACACTGAAATATTTAGGGGTAAAGGGATCTAATGTCTGCAAATTACTCTCAAATGGTTCAGAAGAAAATATTTATGTAGCGATAAAGAAAAAGTATATGCAAATGGCAAAGTGATAAAGCAAATGATGAATCTAGGTAAAATGCTTTGTACTATTTCCGCAACTTCTCTGTAAGTTTGAAATTATATGAAAGTTAAAAAAACAAATACATAAAATATACACATATTATAATAATACACACACACACACACAAGCTGAGGTTCTTTTCAGAAGAATCAGAATTCTTAGTGACGGGACATGTTTACTTTTTTTAAAAGCTTTATTACAGTGGAGTGACCACACATCCTAGTTGGCCTGGGACAGTTAAAGTTTATGCCAATTGCCTAATCAAAAATATTAATAGTGCCTTTCTGTTTCAAAAATAACCCGGTTCGAACAATCAATCACATGGTCATTCTACACAGAGTGATCTCAATATACTTTCCTGATTAAGAAGCAGTATTTAGTTCTTAGGATTAGTATTGTAAAGCTCCAATAGTGTAATTTAGATCCCTGTGAACAGGTAGACAAAGTAATTTTGACATGGGGATTTCTTTGAATCCCTGAAACTGTATTATTGACTCAGTTGCCAAATATGTTTATGCATATAGGATTATTTTTTGCTTTTAATTTATCTAAACTTATAAATTTTTCTGTATAAACATTTATCTAAGGTTCTTTCTTCCTTGAGAGCATGTGTGAGTGTGGGGGGGGGGAGGGGGGCAAAGGGAGAGAATCTTAATCAAGCTCCATGCCCAGCCTGTGGCAAAATCTGAGCCAAAATCAGGAGTCGGACCCTACTGACTGAGCCACCCAGGCGCCCCTGAGGTTTTTGATTCAACTAGAAGAAGCAACAACCCTATCAACAATTAGATAAGGTAATTTTATAAAATCTTTAACTCCAAACAATCATTTAAAAAGTAACTTACTTGACAGCATTTGGATCCAAACTAGCATATAAGTAATACAAGCATTTCATTCTCTCTTCTGTTTCCAGGTTGTGGGGGACAAGATACTGTGCAAAGATTTTCTCTACCAACAGTCTATGAAACAAAAAAATCCCAGTTACAATTATTCTGTTATTTTCAGAAGCAATAGCCCTTTTATATTTTAACCATCTCATGCAAAGATACCAGACCTATGTGTGTAAATACAATGGAAAAGATTAGTAGGTGACCGGTTCCTTTCCTTGGAGTATGTTTTTTATTTGATTGCTGTTGGTTTTGTTTTGTTTTGTTTTGTTTTTGAGTAATCTCTGCGCCCAATGTGGGGCTCGAACTCATGAAATCACGAGTTGCATGCTCTACCGACTGAGACAGGCAGGCACCCTGGAATATAGTTATTTTAAAATTTAGAGCTGTGGTTGCTATTTGTGGCTTTACTTTCTGTCAGTATGGAATATTTGTTCTAAAAGGGTTATACGTTATCCCTAAACACAGGGTGCTAGGCTGTTCCAGCTATTCTTCATCAGTCCTGAGGTATAGGAAATTACTTAACACTACATATAAAGCTACAATCAAGAACAGCTAATTCTCAAAAAAACAAAACAAAACAAAAAACTCAAATCCAAAACCAAAAAAACCCCAACACATAAACACACACAAAAACATTGATTTCCTCCAATTACAATCCAACTCCTTTCCCATGTCATCATTTAATAAAATCAGGGGGATCTTCCTTCGTATTACTTCCCGAAAATTTAGCTTTTCCTGTGCACATCTGATCTCTCTTCTCTCCACAGTTTAAATTCCTTAACGATACTGGAATAACCTTCTTGCTAAGCTTATATTTATTATTCAGAACCATCAGAACAAGACAATACAAGAAATCCTCATTAATCAATGAAATACACAGCCAGTGATGCTGAAGTAATCAGTCTAATTCTATCAAACATTGCAAAGTACTTTGCAAAAACCAAAATCATTACTACAACCCAATATAGAATTACAAGTAACATTCAAAAAATGATAACAATGTAAGTCCTTAACACAAGAAAAAAAATTTTGTAACTAAATATGGGGATGGATGTTAAGTTGACATACTGTGGTGATCTTTTCCCAATATATACAAATATAGAATCATTATGTTATACACCTGAAATTAATGTTATGTGTCGATTATACCTCAATAAAAAAACACCATAGTACTTCCTCTATTGATACTTACAGTGTTGCAAAAAAGTAAAAATAATAACTAGCAGTTACTGAATAGTCCCATATGGACAGGCACTGGGTTAGGGAGCTTTACGTTCATTTTTTATTTAATCCACATGACCATCTTGCATGGAAAGCTTTATTATTACTTTTTAGATAAAACCAACGTGCACAGAAGTCAGTTGTGAGAAGTACACATCTAATAAGGGGCAGAATGAACATTTGGTCTCTGGTCTGACTCCAAAGTCCATACCTACTTCACTAATGATGCTACTTGACAATTTGTGTCAGAGTCTTATTTAAACATAGAATGTATAAATATGCAGAAAGTGACTTCCAAATTTAGAAATTAAAAAATTAAAAAGTATATTATATGTCAAAAAGTTAAAAGCACTTTTATATTCAACCATTCTACCAACATGTCAGACTCACTTGTCATCGATGCTATTCTGATAATAAATATGCAAAAGCTTGTCTTTTATCCAGCTGACTTTCTCTGCAGCTTCCTTTCCCGCTTCACCATGAAGGCAGTATTTCTTATAAAGCTGAGCCAGACCCATCATAGCTTCTTTTCTTACTCGCCACTAAAAAGTATAAAGTTTTTTGAATGAGCGAGATACCAAACTTTAGTATACTAATCTGCAAAAACTGGCATTTCTTCACTAGGTTTTACAATCATATGTACATAAGCTGGCATAGTATTTATTTTCCTAAGAAGCAACAAATTGCTTTACCAACAATTTTGAATACATATGTATTTATAAATCAGACTATTTTAAAAATTGTTGAATGCAAATACTACTAAATCACCTACCAATTTTTCATTTCACTCACAGCCAAGCAATCGGTAGTAAATCTTACAGATGATTTCATTAGATTCTGTCTAAAAAAATTTGCCCTAGTTTTAAAAGTGATAAAAGGTAAAAGAGAAAGTGTGATTTACTCTGCAACCAAAAGCCCTATCATCTGGAATATTTTATCCTAATTACATTCCTTTTGATATTAACTCAGAATAAAAACAAAATTTAGTATCAAGATCCTAGAATTACGAAGTTGGAAAGAACCTTAGTGATCATTTTAAGTGAACTTCCTTACTTTATAGATTAAAAGGGCAAATGATTTACCTAGCCACATACTAGTTAGTGGAAGAAGACTCTTTGGGACTTCCAGAGACTGGAACAGTTTGCTAGGAGGAAAGAAAGGTGGCAGGAAGAAGGTCGATAAAAAAGGAGACTATAAAAACCTACAGTTAGAACCATGACAGTGAGAGGTAATAAAAAAAAAGATATTTGTCTCAATAACAAATCAGAGCATACGATCTTTGGTTTATTTACATTAATATTTCTTTATAATCTTTTGTATAATTTCTTCATTTTTAGGCTATTTAGATGGAATGAAACTTTGTTCCCATGTAACAGGTAACAGATGCCTTTGACATTTCTCACATGAAACCAAAGACTGTAAGCAGTGAAATCTAAGATTAAGTCCTGTCCCCACATTTTATAGGGGAGAAAACAAATTTCAGAAAGGCTATACACAAGGTCATCTAATTTACTGCACCAAAATCCGGGTCCTAAAAAATATCCAGTAGATGCTATTTTGACCACATCATGCAGCCTCAGGAAGATTCATTTATTCAACTCCTTCAGAAACTACAAACAAACATTAGTAGAAGCAGGAGTGAAAAGTTTCTAAAAGGAGGAAATAACAAAATTGGTAATACCTTAAATTGAGTGTGTGTATGGAGGTGGGGGCGGGCGGGGAGAGAGTTACCAGCTAACCACTAGGTAGAGCGTCATTTCATTTAAATTAAAGCCAAGAGGAAAAACTTGTTCAAAGTTATAATCACTGATACAGTTGGACATGTTAAACAGTGCCCACATGACATATTTGCCTCCTCTAACAAAATATTTAAAAAGAACTTAAAGAATACCTCTTGCTGTATTTTATAACCAAGAAATATAATTTTACTCTGAAACTATTGCTAAAGGACACTGCTTTTTTTTTTTTTTTTTTCCCGATTTCATTTATTTATTTGTCAGAGAGAGTGAGCGTGCACAAGCAGGGGGAGCGGCAGGCAGAGGGAGAGAAGCAGGCTCCCCGCTGAGCAGGTAGCCCGATGAGGGGCTTGATCCCAGGACCCTGGGATCACGACCTGAGCCGAAGGCAGACGCTTAACCGACTGAGCCATCCAGGAGCCCCAACGACACTGGTTTTATGAGGACAGTGTGTTTTCAACCATGCCTCAAATAAAATAGCACACTGCAAAGGTAACTTTTGTTAAAGATGTTAATAAGATGTCTAATCAGCCTGCCTTGCATGTCTGTCTCTTGCTTACAGTTGACACTATTACTTAGCAACAGCTTTTGTTGTTCTTAGTACTACTCTTCCTTATCAAACCATGTTTTTAATTGTGACCACAGACAGGAAATCACACAAAAAAGTATCTGAACATACAACTATCACTTCAGCCTTTAGCTTGGTACAGCACTATAGAAGTATCACTTTCATATAAAGTATGATATTCTTTTAGTCCAATGAATGACAGATCCAGCTAAGTTTATACAACATGGTCACTTCTGAAAATGTTAACTATAAGAAAAAAACATAGGTGATCACTCACTATTCTTTTGAAACTAGTAAGTGAAAAGGTAAAATAAAACTTTAGAAATAATTTCTATTGTCTTTAGCAAACACTTTATTTTTTTAAGATTTTATTTATTTATTTGAGAGAGAGAGCGAGAGTGAGAAACAGCATGAGAGGGGAGAGGGTCAGAGGGGGAAGCAGGTTCAATGAGGGACTCGATCCCAGAACTCCGGGATCATGACTGAGCTGAAGGCGGTCGCTTAACCAACTGAGCCACCCAGGCGCCCCTAGCAAACACTTTAAATATAGTAAATTACAAAAGAATAAAATTCCTCAGATTTTACCCGTTTATCCAGTGTTCTTTCTCTTACAAAGCCCAGTAGCTGATCATTTACTAAGGCAAGGTCTCTTTTGGCAGCTGTTATTATAGTAACAATGACATCATGACGAATAGCCTCTTCGGGATCATGTGATCTAACTTTCAAATATTCTGTAATAAGAGAAAAAAACTAAAGCTAAATGTTAGCTATGTTATTTGTCATGTTCAGAATGACAGAAAAGACTAATGCTTTAGGCTTCTATCCATACTGAAACAATGTTTGTAAAATGTGGCATGAATTAAAATCATTTTATTTTTGAGGTGGCAATACCCTATAGAATCACAAAATATACCACGCTATTTATTACTGGAGTCACATCTTAATAAATAATGTATTTTACCTCAACTGTTCTGGATAAGTCAAATCACAACAAAATATCTGATTTATATATTCAGAACTTAAGTTATAATACAAATTAAAAGAATTAAAAGAAAAATAGTAAAAATGCTTACAGCAAGTTTGCTGACAGGTATAGTTCTGTACATTACACAATATAAAATACAGAATAACATTCTATGACCTCTAAAAAAGATTCCTAAATAATTACAATACAAACAAAACCAAAACAAAAAAATGTTTCTTTTTTGGTAAACAGCATTTTGATAAAAGCATTTATTTGCCAATACCAAATAAGCAGGTTCAAACGCTCCATGTTCAAGTGAAGAATGAGAAATTCTAGTCTACTCCAGGAGATACTCACTTTCCGGGTTATTATTAGATTATGTTACTATATTTAATTATCACATAGGTATAATGATTTGTGCCCAAACCCAATGTCTACTTCCTCAAACTCTGATTTCCAAAAAATTCTAAAAGATTACAGTATGAAGTTTTCAAGTGTAATTTTATTGTATAAACATGAAATCATTTATCAGTCCAGGACTGATAAAAATCTGAAATAGTGCTAGAGTTAAAACTTATTCAGATACTAAATTTAAGGTCAAAGGCCACATCTAAAATATATTTGTGTGATTACTCTCATATTTATAATAAATCAGCCAGCTTACCTGTGAGATCCTTTGCTAAATCTGGGTGATTCATTAAACAGTGACTGGCAAATTTCACACTTTCTAATCTCACAGGAACGTGAATGTCATTAAATCTATATGGAAAAGGTTGCTAAAGATTAGTTGTAAGGCAAAATAATTATTTTCAAATAAGGTATATCTACAGTAGGTAAGTGCCTATAAACAACAGTTACTGATTAAAAAGTGTGTTGATTATTTTATAATGACAATATGTTCTTAAGGGAGAATATAAAAAGATACGTAGTTCCAAAAAACATTTTTGAAAACAGAATGTTTACCATGCTAAAACAAACAAAAGTATAAACATATCCCCAACCCAAACTACATACTTTGTAGAGCCCCAAATTTAAGAGCCTAATTATGACACAAAACAAAAAATAAATATTTGAAACCTACAAAATCTACTTGAAAAAAGTTTATGGGGGAAAATACTAGAGGAATAAGAGGTAGAGAACAAATCATATGAGAGGCAGATCCAGAAGTTCAAAGATAAGTTCATAAAATGCATGTTATGAAACTGCTTACAACGAAAAAGTTTCGTTTCCTGGGACGAACTTGTATTACTCTTTTAAAGCTTGAGTATATTGTAAAAATGCAATAAATATGAAACACCACATGTAGATCCAAAACTTCACATAATAAAGGTAAACTTAACAACTCTCAAATTTAAAATTTATTATGGGCAATTTAAGAAACATTTGTTAATTATAAATAATGTTTTTAAATAGCAAGAAATATTTTTATTTGTAATCTCATAAAATAACCAATTAAAAGTTATATAATAGATGTCTTTTTTAAAAAAGATTTTATTTATTTATTTGAGTGAGAGAGAGAGAGCACAAGCAGGGGAAGGACAGAAGCAGACTCCCTGCTGAGCAGGGAGCACTATGCTCCAGGATCCCAGAATCATGACCTGAGCTGAAGGCAGATGCTTAACTGACTGAGCCACCCAGGTGCCCCAATAAATGTCTTAATAAATAAAAATAAAATAGTTAATAAATAAAAATTAAATCTTACTTTTTTCTTACTTTCTTATATAAAGATTAAAATTACAATAATTTTACTTTAATAAATCTTGCATTTAGGATTTATAAATTTTCTAATTGCCAGAGAAAAATGAAAACATTACCATTTATGATAAACTAAATTACAAAGTATCAAAACACTTATTGCTAAATAATTAAAGAAAATAATACAGTAAAACAGATACACTGGTAATATATCTTGTTTCAATGAACTGGAGACTGATTAGAAATAGCAGTGAATGTAAAATTATGAATATAAGAAGCCTCTTTCAGTTGATTTAGTTTTTACAAGTAATTGTTTTGCTATAAACGTCAAGGCAATCACAAGGACAGAATCACTCCTCTTGCTTATTGACAAGTATAGCTGCTTCATTCCAGTTCTCATAAAATCAAGTTTAATTATCCAAAATAGTCAGCATTTACAGACCTTCAGAATGGCCTGTTCTGAGCAAATTAAGACTGTCAGTGTCAGAGATTTTTCAAATATTAAAATATAACTGACAAGGGGTGCCTGGGTGGCTCAGTCGTTGAGCGTCTGCCTTCAGCTCAGGTCATGATCCCAGGGTCCTGGGATCGAGCCCCGCATCGGGCTCCTGCTCAGCGGGAAGCCTGCTTCTCCCTCTCCCACTCCCCCTGCTTGTGTTCCCTCTCTTGCTGTGTCTCTCTCTGTCAAATAAATAAATAAAATCTTTAAAAAAAAAATTACTGACAAATCTAACTTGGGATTATTATAATGAATTTACTTTAAGAAAATTTCTAGGCCCACCTTCTGAATCAAGTGAATTAAACAATGATAAATCTAAAAGTTCTCCAGAATACTAACAGTAAAAACTGACTTTTCATGGTTTGAAGCAAGAAACGTGTAAATGGAATTCAAAAGGTAATTTGATAAATTTCATAGATTTTTCAACCTTACCATCAAGTTGAATAGATCCTAATAATTCTAAGTTCTTGAGAAGGAACATTAGAAGTTATCTGAATGAAGGGCAATGTTATTTTCAATTTCAAAATCATACCATAATACCAAATTAATTCATAACATACATCATTCAATTAGATAAGCTACAGACCTAAACAATAAACACTAGTAAATGAATACACTGCTGGACTGAAGAATGGCATGGACTGGATCATTATGTCTTCAGTCTCATGATTTAAAAATCTTAAGATGGAACATTCTCAGATGTTGCCTATCTATTCTAATGACATAATTGTAGCACAGAAAGATTAAAAAGTGTTATGTGGTAAATAATAAGCATTCTTCATAAAAAATCTGATCTACAATTTATTCTCCAAGAAAGACAGCAACACAGATACTAAAAAAAAAAAAAACACCACGTATCAATTAAAGTTTTGATATGTGTGGTTTTAATCAAATGGACCATACTGACTGGCCTCCAAAACATAAAAGTTAGAATCCATAGGATTTTATGTTCTCTTACCGTCCAAGAAAACACTGCCAAAGAGGACGATTCTGTGTTGCCAAATCAGAATCTTTAGAACCAAATAATTTAGCTAAAAGTCGAACAACAGCTAATCGCTCTTCTCCATCATTGCTCTAAGGAAAAAGAGAAAATAAATGGAGCCACAGTTTATTCATCAGATTACAGAAAACAACATGAATCATTCCTGAGAAGCTATAGTTTCATATTTCCACTTATAATGATGAGAACTTTAAAATATCATATGCTCTCATTTATTATGTGGAAATTGATGTGATTCCATGTCAGACTGTCTGGTTCTTTGTTCTTATTTCACACCCCCTCCAACTGCTAATTTATGCCTACTTCACTGCTTGTTTGCAATCTACACCCAGACATTGTAGAAATATGAAGATAATCATTCAATTCTAACATCCCCTAAGAGCTTAGAAAAAATTCTGTGAAGGGCAAAGCTGCAAATAATTCCCACCCTAATAAATTTTTTCTTTCTTTCTCTTTTTTTTAAGTAGACTCCATACCCATTGTGGAGCCCAATGTGGGGCCTGAATTCACAACCCTGAGATCAAGAGTGCTTACCCGACTGAGCCCCCCAGGAGCCCCCCATCCTAGTAAGTTTTCTTATAAGAAATCTTTCCTGCCATTTGAGGCTCCAACATAAACTCATATCATTTAAGGTTTTGACATATGAAATTTTAATCAAGGATCCCTCTGGGGCACCTGCCTTCGGCTCGGGTCATGGTCTCAGGGTCCTGGGATCAAGCCCCACATCAGGCTCCCTGTTCAGCGGGGAGCCTGCTTCTCCCTCTCCCTCTGCCCTCCCCCAGCTCGTGCTCTGGCTCCCTCGCTCTCGCTCTATCTCAAATAAATAAATAAAATCTTAGGAAAAAAAAAAAAAAAGGATTCCCCTAACTTACTGGAGAACATAACACTGAAGAATATCATGATTCAGGAAAACTCATTTTTTTTTTTTTAAAGATTTTATTTATTCATTTGAGACAAAGAGATACAGAGAGAGAGAGAGAGCATGAGCAGGGAGAGAGGCAGAGGGAGGGAGAAGCAGGTTCCCCGCTGAGCCAGGAGCCCCATGTGGGGCTCGATCCCAGGACCCTGGGATCATGACCTGAGCCGAAGGCAGATGCTTAACGATCTGCACTACCCAGCCGCCCCTGGGAAAACTCATCTTAATAGAAGAACAAGAATGTTAAGAAGATCTAAAAGGTCAGCTAAACTGAACATTACAAAAAAATCAAAACTTAGTTTGAAATTTTTTTTTTTTTGATAAAGGCCTCCAATTTTCTTATCCTGAATCAATATATGCTATGAATTCTGTTTCAGTTTCACTAGTGATGTCACATCTTATTATAAATTATTCTGAAACCATGTGGTGTGTGAAACTTTAAAAATCACATATTCACTAGGAAAATAAAGGGAGTAACAAAAAGCAATTGCTAATTTTTTCAAGCATTCATATACAACGTGTGTCTAGAGTAATACCAGAAATCCAATAAAGAAATATTCATGGAAAAAGACAGCAGGTTAAAAAAATAAGGTACATGGGATATAGTCTTTGTTATGAATAACTTATCTTTCAGGAATAGGGGTTTTGTGGGTAAAACAGACACACTTATCAAAGAGGTAAAAAAGAAAACTGTATCAAGCTTTAACATTTGTAATTACAAAAATGATTTTCTTTGACAAAGTTTTTCTCCAGCAATGCAGATTAGGACCTTTTAGTAAGTCCAATCAACTAACCAACATGATTTATTTTTTTAAAGAAAAATCAGTCTATCTCTTAAATGTCAAAAACTAAAATAAGTGGAAGTTTTATTCTACTTGTGACTACTTCAGTGGTTTAGTGATTATTTCAAATGATGTGACATTTTATATCTCTATTTGTAACTACTGAAACTGAGTGGAAACTCACCCTCCTACCTTTTTAAAATTTAAAATATATTCCTTGAGTGAGGCTGGAATATGATTATAGTGATGGTAAACTGATTTTGGTGCAAAAACCATTTGGTGTCTCTGAGGTTGTGTCTCCCTCAGTCCACATATAGAAACCTAGAAATCTAGTTCTCATTTCCTTCCCACCATCTATCATGGCAATCTTATTTAAGGATTGAAGAGGCGTGACTTTTCATATTCAGACTCTATGAAGAGATTGAGAGAAAATATTTTAATGCCTTACACCTAGAAATAATTTGGTATGGAAACATCTTTAGGCTGTTGTTAAAATAAACTCTTAATATTAAAAAATAAAACAAAACCTTGTTCTCCATATAATATTTTTCATATAATAGACTTTCTTAGAAGCTTAGTATAATGTCCTTTTATACTGTAAATGACAAATATTTATAATAAAGACAATATGGACAATTCTTTATTTTTAATTTTTTTGGAGAGGGAGGGAGGGGGAGAAGGAGAGAATCTTAAGTAGGTTCCATGCCCAGCATTTGGGGGGGGGGTGAGAAGCAGACTCCCCACTTAGTAGTGGAGCCCGATGGGGCTTAATCTCACAACCCTGAGATCATGACCTGAGCTGAAAGCAGGAGTTGGATGCTTAACACCAACTGAGTCACACAGGTGCCCCCAATATGGACAATTCTTACCCATCATGTATATAAATGTTCAAAGAGTGTGAAGATTGGAGTTCTAATCTCAAGTCTGTTTTAACTGTGCAACTGGGCAAAAAATATTTCATCTTAAATTTTTCATCTCAAAAATCAAAACTATAATGTTGGTCCTAACTATACCACAGTTTAAGGATCAAATAAGATACTGGATATAAAAAGCCTTTCACAAAGTCGAGAATATTAAGCAAATGTAAGCTGTTATCTCATATAGTTCAACTGGGACAGAGGATCGAGTGTCAAGTTTTTCATATTTTTTGAGGAGTTATGAATCCCTTGTTTAGTTGGCTATAAAAAATAAGATATGCCCCAAGTCATACAGTAAAATTTTTGTCCTTGATCTATACTATGGAAGGTTCATATAGTTATAATCAAGACCCTTTAAGCACTCAGTTTGAAATCTTTTGATGTTCTAAAGTATATCTACCTAATAATAAATACTATTTAATAAGTATGTATTATAAGGAATAATATCATTCTTCGTATCTATTATTTGTGTCATTGTGTTTATCAGATATTTAACAACTAGGAGAGTTATAATTTTCCCATGTAATTCTCCTATTACACCCAGATGAGAGAGACTGTTTTACTGAAATGATTAAAAATGTATACCTTAACTAAATGTAAGAAGATAAATTGAACTCACATTTTCTTTTAAAGAGTAAAACAATATTTATCTTTTACGAAGTTATATATAAATTTTTCTCTTAAAGCTTAAAGAGCTTAAAAATTATAGTCAGTCCTACCTTTAGTTTGAATTCAAGCTGCGGCATGACAGATAATAATAAATGAGGATCTATTGCAAAAAGTTCCTGAATCAGATCGAATACATGTTCTGACAAATCACTTACTGATGATCTTCCCAGCACCAGGACTTGATTGAAAAACTAAAGGAGATATTAAACAAAAATAAAATGTCCATTTCACTTAAAAACTTGGACAGATTTTTTTTATAAACGTGTCTAAAAAAAGATATAATTAGGCATTACATATACAACTGAAGGGAATGAAACAAAACATATTTCGATTACTAATATATGATAGAACAGTCACTAAAACAGAATAAACCTCTAAATATCTAATTATGAAAGTTTTCCAAATTAAGATGGTATTTCTAGGAATCTTCCATAAAAACAAAACAACTTTGATAGTTTATGTAATTCATTATAAAGAATTTTATAGAGAAATTTCCTTATAATAGAGAAATTTTAAAATCTCAATCTTTTATTTTCTGCCTTTTATTTATGTCTGACTAATTTTGCCATGAGTTTAGTAATAAAGAGTACTTAAAGGTGGAGGCTTTTTTTTTTTTTTAATACCCAAAGTCAAATAGATTTTGACTCAGAGTATCAAGAGGGAAAAAAAGTGATGATACAAAAGCTAACTGGTAATTTAAAAGAATGCTAGAAAGAAACAAAGAGAATATCAAAAACACAAATTAAAAGACACCTCCATTCCCTGCCAATACACAGACACACATAGGAAAAAAATACTAAATTTAAAAATGCTAAGGAGGCAGCTGCACATAACTGATGTAAGTACTATTTTTGGTAGTATCATCAAACAATATATTTCCTTTGAAAAGCAACATACATTAAAAGTTAGAAAATATTCATACTTACTATGCAGACCGTGGAAAAATAAAAAAAAAGTTTTAACAAGATTAAAAAATACACATATACAAAAATGATTACGCATAGAACACTAATTCTGGAAGGATATATTGAAAGTCTATTGGTAATGGTTATTTCTGAGAACTGAGAATAAGGTATTCAGAGTTGAAGAGAGACACTTTTCACTATATATTTTTTTGTGAAAAGAAACTTTTCTTTTACCATGTTTAAATATTAATTTAGTAATATAAATAATACTAATAATTCATGCCATTAATATACTCTCACTTGGGTTTTTATATGTGGAAAATAATTCAACAATAGATAAATGCTACACTCAAGACGGTAACTATTAAAGGAAAACACTGAAAATATCTAAATGCAAGATAATAAGGAAATGGTTAGATAAATTATGGATATATATCAACTCAAAGAAACATTTACGGTCATTTATAAAGAAATAATTTCAAAATATAGAAATATACAGACAATTCAAAATTTTATATAGAGTATGTAAAAAAAACAGGTATGAGTGTGAGCAAATGTGCAATAATGGAATGAACAGATATATCAGGAAGAATTATAAATTATTTTTTATTCTAGATTACTTTATTGATTTTCTTAAGTTAAAAAAACTTCAATGAAGTAAAAAAAAGTATTTTTATTAATATACAACAGCTATTTAAGAGAGAAACAAAAGAGTTCAGAGGAATGACCTAGGAAAATAAAGGTAAAGAAGGAGAAAGTCAAAGAGATCAGCATACTCAGGAGATAAAAAGATAAATTTAAATACAAAGGCAGTGAAAGAGGGGTGGGAGTTGTAGACAAGTTTTTATAAAATATCCTATATCTTATGCCATTTAAAAATAATGTCAAAGCTTATATAATTATTCTTATATAATACTGCATTTGGTCACATCTGGATACATCAGTTCTTTTATGTATTTGTTTTAAATAGATGAAACTGTTTATACGCTAAACAAAACTATATGTGAAAGGTCTCAATAAATTAATACAATGGATTAAGAATTATACAATTATGGAAAAAATATAAACAGAAATACATACATTGGCAATGCACGCCTCAATAGTTTGGACTGTCCTTTTCAATAAGACTTTTGCAAGGTCAAAGGACTGTTTATTTAAGTTCTGGAACACAATAAAAATATGCCAAGTTACAAATGAATTCATGAAATTTATGAGATAGAGCCATGATAACACTATAATCTTCAAATCTCTGAACTATAAAGCAAAAAATATCACTGAACCCCATTCAAGGTTTTACCTAATATTCTCTAGTCAAGTGGTCTTAAATGCAGAAGTTGCAAATAGCACTATAAATCAAAAACTAAAATTTTTAGACAGCCAAAAGCCAAACCCCTTATTTTGTTTAGTTTTATTAAACTAAAAAACAGACCTAAGGCTTTTTGGGTTTGTTAACTAATTTGAACTGCCAATTATACCCCTGTATCCTAAATGAATACACACACACACACACACACACACACACACACACACACACACACATCCTGTGTCATCCACCATCCTAAGTACTTCATTGTCTAATCAATGTGTGATCTAAGAAAGAGTACACCTGGAAAGTGTTCCAAGAAAAATACGTGGTCAATTAGATAGTTTTGAAACACTGAATACTGTGTTTGTTCTCTAGATTCCCAGTGTCACTATAACAAATTAAAGGGTCCGAAAAAGGCCACAGAAAAGACATATTCAATTTTTAAAGACTTATTTGGAAATGGATTTCTTACCTATCAGCATCTCTAAACTTTGAAGTTTTGGACCAAACTGAGATTCATTCACCATCATCTCGCACCTCTCCCAAAAAGACACTAGGAAACCCTATACTCTAAGTGAGTAATAACAAACTTTTTATGTGAAGAGCCAGATGGAAATATTTTAGGCTTTTTGAGTCATACAGTTACTGCTGCAACTACACAATTCTGCTGTTGAGTATGAAACAGCCACAGACAAAATGAAAATCAATGAGAATGGCTGTATTCAAAAAAACTTTATTTACATAAATAGGTAGTGAACTAGATTTGGTCCACAAGCCATAGCTTCTTGACCCTTGCTCTAAGATTTTATTCCACTGGCAAAAGGAAAGATTAACTCAAAATTAAGGCAACCTTTCTATTTCCTAAAACGGTATATAAATTTCCTGATCATAAAAATACTAACTAGAATATAAACACCAAATATGCTATCTAATTCCTCCTTGGTTTTCCCCTCTTATTTTGCCTGACATGTACCCCCCCCCACCTTTGCCATACTTTCAAAATTTTGGCAAATTACAGATTCATTTGAATTAATAAAATGTAAATAATATTTGGAGGCTGAGGAAGAACTTCTAATTAACTGCATTATTAGGTAAGTGTAATTAGATACACCGTTCATTTAACATCTGATCACTGAACCATTAGAGGAAAAGAGCAGGAAGGTAAGTATCAACAGTAAGGTATGACTGAGTACGTAGAGCTTGTGGAAAGCTAAGTTCTTCAGTTTCTTAGGAAGTAGCAGCAGAAAGAAAGAGAAAAAGGAAAACAGAGAGAAATATACAGCTGTGAATCATCTCTTTCCCCTTAACATTAACCATATAGTTCCTGCTTCTGCCCAAATCTTTTTCTGAAAATGCCCAAGAAAAATGGATTCTGAGAAGAAATACAATTCCTATGTCCCACATCTGTGTTACAAAGAAGGAAATACATTTTCCTTCCCCGCCCCCAAAAAAACCCAAAACAAAAAACAGACACCTAACTAAGACAGTACTCTTTCTAATTCCCACATTATATATAAATGGTAAAGGTGAAAGATTTTTGTGTTCCAGAAAATAGGAAGCACTACACTGAATGAAAATCTTCTACAATATATATTAATCAATAAATCTTCTAAAAACAATAATTTTAAGACTGATGTGTGTTACATTATTTTATTGGGGCTAGAAAATGATAGTGGGAATAATTATGTGAAATTACAAATTATTTTTCATATGTGTAGTACTATCTTTAAACATTAACCCTTAATATCTTCATATTATACAGACCTTATGTGCAGGAATGAGGTTAATAAGAATGGAGTCTAATAATTCTTGAGTAACTCCATCACCTTCCATGATGATAGAACTCATCAAGTCTAGCATGTGCATTTGTACCTTCTTATTGTGGCTATTGCTTAAAAAAAAAAAACAAAGAAGAAAAAAATCAGGCTTACAAAAAGAAAAGTATACTTCCCAGTTTAAAACAACTATCTCAGATAAAGGAATTTTTACTTGAAGAATCCATACCAATTAATAGCAAAGAAATTTTGACTGCTCTATTTACTTTCTCGCTCTGCTGACTGTAACAACAGCTGTAAGGTATTGTTGTAAAGTATTTTACAAAACCAAGGACTTTTAAAATGAATTAAGTCACTACACAATTAGGATTCACAGTGAGTTAAACTCAACCAAACAAAAACATCAACTTTAAAGAAAGGACATCTTTGCTTATATGTCCCCAGATTTCAAAAGGTGATAAAATTTTAATTAAGAAAACAAAAAAAAGTACAAGATAATGATAATAGTTTTTCATCCTTTTCATTCTTTTAGATCTTAATACATTCCCCAAAATAAAACTATAAACACCAAAAAGCCCTCAACCAATACAAGTAATTTTTGCTATATTTGTCACTAGCGATTTTAGTTCACCAATACTGAAAATCAAAAGTCTGATAAAATTTTTATCAGAATTTATGACTAGAAGGTTCTGAAAATGCCATTTGGGTATCTCACAAAGAATTTCAAACAAAATGAAAAGTCAACAAGGTATAAAGCCTAGAATCAGCTTTAGTCCTACTTCCTTAGCCAAGCCAGTGAAGAGTCAACCGTAGACCTCCTCAATAAATATGTCTCTACTGCTGATCCAGTACTTAACTAAAAAGACTGGCTATAAAACTGTTATAACTAGTAGAACATCTAGGCTTCTCTCCTTCTGACTGCCTTTTTTTTTTTTTAAAGATTTTATTTATTTATTTGACAGAGAGAGAGAGACAGCTAGAGAGGGAACACAAGCAGGGGGAGTGGGAGAGGGAGAAGCAGGCTTCCCGCCGGGCAGGGAGCCCAATGCGGGGCTCGATCCCAGAACCCTGGGATCATGACCTGAGCCGAAGGCAGATGCTGAACGACTGAGCCACCCAGGCGCCCCTCCTTCTGACTGCATCTTAACTAAAGACTTGAAATGTCCATTTTCACATTTATCAGATATATATATTTAAAAACAAATCAAGAGAAATGATACAATTTAATTATACTACAGATATAGGGATGTAGAAAAATTTAAATCAAGACAAAATTTTAACATCATTTATGTATCTCTGAATTTTTAAAAAACCTGAAATAATGTATAAGAAACCTACTGGGCACTTGATGGTAAAATGCAAAGATGAAAATTCCTTAAGTTGGTGGAAAAATTCTCACATTAGATACACTGTTTCCCACAACTTTTAGAAAGATACCCCTATTGCATGCCCTCTTCCAAATATTCTGTTTACTATGGGCCAAGATCATGAAGGATCAACTATATAGTATTAGGGGGAATGTGTGTAAGGGTTAAAAAATAGAAATATTCAGCTTGATGCAAAAAAACTGAAGAGAGTATTTAACTCTCAGACCCAAATATACTTAGTGATAGGAAAGAACAAAGTGAAAAGATACAAAAACAGGCCAAATGATTTCCACAGGTTCTAGTCAAGATACAGTAACTGGGATAGGACTCACCCTCCTACCTGAAACAACTAAAAGACTGAACAAAATATATGAAACGACAGTTTTCAGACACTGAACATCATGCACATGTTGCTGAGAGAGGGAAACATTTTCCAGGCTGCAGTGTGGGGAGGGAAGATACTGACAGAGCCTAGTGGTCTTCCTAAGTCTGGAAAGACTAGAGTTTGCAGGGCAGAATATCAGAGGGGAGAGACCTATTCAGAGAGCAGGCTTGTAAAGGTATCCCTGAGTCTTCAAGTGCTTGCTTACTAATCAGCACATGCATGTGAGGAAATGTCTTGAGTCTGGGGAAGGCACCACCTGAAAGGAGCAGAGGGAATAATTCCTGGAATTTACAAAGGTCTTAGATGTTCCAACCAAAGTGGAAAAATCTCACAATTCACAGGGCATTCTGTAATCAGAAGGGTAAACTCACATATCCAAACTCAATGAGCCCCAAACACAAGAAAAAGAAAACTCCATCATGGTACATCATAATCAAATTGTTTAAAACCAGTAATGAAGAGAAAATCTTAAAAGTGGGTACAGAAAAAAGACACATTATGTACAGAGGAACACAGATTAAAACTGACAAAAACTTTTCATTAGAAACAATGAAAACCAGAAGAAGATGGAGCAACATCTTTAAAAGTACTGGAAGAGGGGAAAAAAAAAAAAAAAAGAAAAAGAAAAAAATCTATCAACCTAGAACTTTTACCATGAAAATAACTTTCAAAAATGAAAGTGAAATAAAGACATTTTCAGACATATAAAACCAAAAGAATTCTATAAGCACCAGACAAACTATAGAAATGTTAAAGGAAGTCCTTCAGACTGAAGAAAAATAATACCACATAGAAATCTGCATTGACACAAAGAAATGAAGACCACCAGACAAATGGTAAATGTGTCAGTAATGAACTCCTCTTTCGAAAGGCAAGTCTTTTTTTTTTTATTTGTTTGAGAGAAAGAGAGCGAGCGAGAGCACAAACAGGGGGAGGGGCAGAAGAAGAGGGAGAGAATCCTCAAGCTGACTCTCTGCTGAGCAGGGAGCTCGACGCAGGGCTTGATCCCAGGACCCCAAGATCATGACCTGAGCCAAAATCAAGAGCTGGCCGCTCAACTGACTGAGCCATGCTGGCGCCCCCAAAAGGCAAGTCTTTTATTTACTCATAGCTCACTGTGAATTAATTAGATAATTAGGTCAACAATAAACTTAGATCTTTAGGTTCAGGAAATAAAAATATTAATGGATCAAAGAAAGGTATGTGTATGTACAAGTAATTGTGAGAGGAAAGAAGTATAATGGCAGTGGACTTAAGTGGACAGTTAAGGTCAACAAGAGGAGCAGAATGATGACAATTTCAAGAGTTTTAAAATTTTGCTGGCGATTTTAGTTTTAAAAGAAAAAGTTGCAAAAATATGACAGAATACAAAAAATGGCCACAAATTGTTCTCATCTCTATATTTATATGCCTTTGAAACGCTGTTCCTCCTTGAAGATATGGAGTCTATCTAACCAATCTCCGAATCTGGGCTTGACTATGTGCCTTCCTTGGCCAATGAAACTTAAGTAAACATGAAGTGAGCAGAGGTTTAAAAAGTGCCTGTGAGGTAAAGCATGCTCTTTCTTGCTACTTTTGAAATCAGCATATGAAGAGGCCTGGGTTAGCCACATGGATGATGAGAGTGTGAGAGACAGACACACACATGACCTAGTTGTCCTATTACCTCAGCCAACTGCCAGATGTCCTGCCAGCTGACTGCAAATACAGGAGTGAGTCCAGCCCAGACAAAAAGAACTGCTAAACAGAATCATGAGTTAAATAAAATGGGGTCTATTTTAAGCCAGCAAGTTTGGGGTTGTTTTGTCATGCAGCAAAAGCTAACTAACACAAAAGGTAAAGTTTATATATTTTATCATTTTTTTACAGGCCTTCAGTTAGTTGCCAAAGGAAGCGTTTTCTCATGCAGTCTCTTTATAAGCTTCTATTTCTACACCAGTACAGTCCATTTCTTTCCTGTTTATTCCAGTTAAATTCTATTCCTACCATTCTAAGGAAACAGCATGACATAGTATTCATAAAAAAAAAAAAATCTACAGAAAACTCTAGAAATGTGCTATCCAATATGGAAGCCATTAACCAATAGCCACTTTGCCACTGAACACTTGTAGTATGGACAGAGCCACAAGTTGAAATAATAATGCTTTTGTGGGTGCCTGGATGGCTCAGTCAGTTAAGTGCTGGTCTCTTGATTTTGGCTCAGGTCATGATCTCAGGGTCATGAGACTGAGCCCCACGTCAGGCTCCGAGCTCAGCGGGGGAGCGTGCTTGAGATTCTCTCTCTCCCTCTGCCCTTCCCCCTGCTCACGCATGTGTGCCCATGCTCTCTCTCTCTCTTTAAAATAAATCTTAAAAAATAAGTTATGCTTTTGAATATTCTGGGATAAAGTATATTATCGAAATAAATTTCATTTGTTTCTTTTTAACCTTTCTTAATGTGGTTACTAGAAAATTTAAAATTTATGTGAGATATATCATGTTTGTATATAGTGCAATGCTGTAGAACACATCTCATGATAATGCTTGGTTTACTAAACAAAAGACCCAAAGAGAATAAAACACTGAACTGAAATCAGAGTTTAGGCTCTCCTGTTCAGTGATTTGTCCTTGGGCAAGCCACCACCCTCCCTTTCCCTATTTCTATAAAGAAAGAGCAATGATTAAGGTGTTTTTCTAGCTTGAAAATGAGAAGTCAGTGTGCTTAACCACTGAGGTACTATGATTTTCAGCACTCACTAATGGTACTTACAATACTTATAATTCCCATTTCATAATTTAATATTTCATTACATAAGGCCTCACACCATTTGCTTTATAAGAGTCAAACAATGTAATTGATACCTAACCTAAAATAGTAGTATAAAAGGAAAGGCAGCTTTTAGACAACAGATTTGCTTATTTTCCTCATGTCAAGTCTTCTAAGGAAAACATTTCATTATAAATCTAAAAAATCATAGTTACGGGCACAGTACACAATACTTCACTATGCACAGCAAGGAAAGAGACAAACAGAAATGCTTAAAAAATAACTTACTTGATCACTGAGAAGAGAGTCCTAAAAAGCTGAATAAAAATTTCATTGCAATCTTCCAATTCGAAGCAGATGTTATATGATTTAACCCAAGCTAAGTTCTTAAATAAATAAATAAAATGATTATTTACATTTGCACAGAATAGTTACACAAAAGCAAATTCATTATTATAATTTAATTTTTAGAATTATGAATCTATATTAAGGCTTATAAAGGTCCAACTATATAAAATTAAAGTTGTTAAAGTTGTCATATACTGTGACCTTTAAAAAGACATACATCTGTTGGCATTAACCTACTCTAATGGAAAAATACTAAAATTGTTAGAGATTAATAGACTTATATACATACTAAATATAAGGAACAGTGAAAATTAATTCAACTTAATCCCTCTTCAGATTAGAAAAGAATAAAAACAGAAAGATGAAAATAGTTTCATATAATAGGTTTTCCAGTGGAATGTAGTCTTAAAAAAGACATTTTATTAAGTGGGATTTGTAGAAAACGAAAAAATTCACTTTACATTATAAAGTTACTGTAAGGAATTTTCTATTACACAAACAGTGTGATATTTATTAAATTTTTTTTACCTCTAATAAATAAAAGTATCTATTAAACTGTGGACTCTTTGTATCCTCCAAACCTTTTAATTGTCTGGTAATAAACAAAAATATGTCCTGTTAAAAAAAATGATAAAATTAATTTAGATACACATACTTATCATTCTTTTAAATACATTAATAATAGTCTGTATACATATTCTCCACTACATATGATAAAAGAAAATTCTCCTTAGCCAAATGACTTGGGACTGGCTTAGTCTGTTATTCCAAATAATGAGAACAGAGCAAATTATATAAAATTGTATCTTTTAGAAATGATAATAAAAATTATTATTGGCATAAATCTTTAGGCTTTCTCATTCTCGGAGAACCATAAGTTCTATATCTTGTTACCTTTTCTTCTACTACAGAACTTCCACTTTACTCACTATCTTCATCTTGCATCATGGCAAAGAATTATCTTCATTTTAAGGACCTGGACAAGAGTCTTTCCATTACTATTTCCTACATGAAAATAGTAATTTTCAGTATCTAGTTTGAATTTGATGTGTGACTACAAACTTGTGTGGAACAAAAACAATAATAGACTGGCTCAAGGGTTGTACTTTTCATGACAATAGTGTGCCATTTCTTAATAAGCTTTTTTTTAGAAGTTTTAACCCAAAATAGAATCAATACGCAAAAAAATGACTTTAGGACAACTGAAAAGAAAGCAGTTCAAAATATTAAAATTTGCCAGGAATAAAATTATTCAGAATATGAAGTCAGCTCAAGAGATCAACTCAAAAGAGTTCCTCATACATTTTAAACAAAGGCAGAAACTTCCAAGATAAGCATAATATAATTTTGCATGTAATGTGCAGGGGGAAATAATCATTTGAATAGGAAATTCTGTCACACTATTGTTTTATAAAGTGTCACTAATCCACTATTTATCCCTTCAATTCAGCCACCGAGGCTTAGTAATGGGTTATCATGAAGGTTACATATGAGCAGACAGGGACTAGTTTGATCTACACCTTTCAATGCCTCAATAAAAATACCAGTCATTTTTGTGGATATGCAATGAATTTTAACTGAATGAATAATTCATCTGTTTTACAACTTATAATCTTCTTATGATGACAGGTGAATAATAATAAAAGCTACGTTCCTAAAGGTAAGCTAAACTATAAACTACAAAAGTAAACTAAATTCTGTAAAGATTATATTTACCTTAAGTTTATCATGGGAAGTATATGGAGCTTCTGGGGCATAGATTCGAAAAATGTCGGCCAAACAACATGCTACAAGGAGACGCACATCTTTATTGGGATTCCTGAGGAAAAATTCAGATGCAAGATGCAAGGCTAGTGGGAGATACTGCTGTTTTTCGTCTTCTGAGTCCTGATCCATATCCATAAAAGTTTTTACTACCATCTGTAAAAATACATAAAAAGAAAAAAATACTCAACTCCTGATATTTAGAAATCAGTAGAAGACGTATGTTTTTAAAAACTCATGTCCATTACAACACAAACTAGTAATTAGATACTATCAGAGGATTCACAATCAATTTGTGTAAATCTACATTTAAGACTCTAATCATTTTAGGTAAAATTTAGCCCAGGTAAAAAAGTTCTTAGCCTCATACATACGACCAAATTCATTTGATATTTTGCAACATCATCAATTATGTTCCTTTTATATTTTATTATCAAAGCTGCCTTGATTTAGGCTCTTTCAAACTGCTCTCATTTCACACTTTAGTAGGTTTTGCATTTCAGAAAAGAAAACCATGCTTAAACATTTTTATGTAGTTGTACTTCGGATTAAAAGCTATAATTATAAAATAACCTCTGTTGTTATTTATAATTACAAAATTAACAAATGTACATTTTAGAATCACCCTAAAACAAAAAAGTCCATGCTCATGAATTTGAAGAATATTGTTAAAATGTCCGTATTACCCAAAGCAATCTACAGATTCAATGCAATCCTCATCAAAATACCAATAGTATTTTTTCACAGAACTACAACAAAGAATCCTAAAATTTGTATGGAACCACAAAAGACCCTGTATTGTCAAAGCAATTTTAAGAAGAACAAAGCTGGAGATATCACAATTCCAGATTTCAAGGTATACTACAAAGCTGCAATAATCAAAACTACACAGGTTACTAGGGAATGGGCAAAGTAAGTGAAGGCGAATTTTAAGTACAGGCTTCCACTTATGGAATGAATAGGTCATGGGGATGAAAGGAATATAGTCAGCGGTATCCTAATGGTATTTTATGGTGAGAGATGGTAGCTACACTTCTGGTGAGCACAGCATAATGTACACAGTTGTGGAATCACTATGCACACTATACACATGAAACTAATGTAACACTGTGTGTCAACTATACTTCAATAAAAAGAAAAAAAGAATAAAAAACAAAAAACAAAAAAACAACAACAGTATGGTACTAGCACAAAACAGATAGCCCAGAAATAAACCCCTGCTTATATGGCTTATATGGTCAATTAATGTACCACAAAGGAGGCAAGAATATATAATGGAGAAATGACAGTCTCTTCAATAAATGGTGCTGGGGAAACTGGACAGCTACATGCAAAAGAATAAAACTGGACCACTTTCTTACACCAAACACAAAAATAAAATGGATTAAAGACCTAAATGTAATACCTGAAACCACGAAGCTCCTAAAGGAAAACACATGCAGTAATCGACCTTAAGCGATATTTTTCTGGATCTGTCTCACAGGCAAGGGAAACAAAAGCAAAAATAAACTCCTGGGACTACATCAAACTAAAAAGCTTTTGCACAGCAAAAAAAACCATCAATAAAGCAAAAAGGCAACCTACTGAACAGAAGATATTTGCAAATGATATATCTGATAAAGGGATAATATCCGAAATATATAAAGAACCCATGCAACTCAACACCAAAAAAACCAAATAATCCAATTTAAAAAAATGGGCAGAGGACCTGAATAGACATTTTTCCAAAGAAGATATACAGATGGCCAAGAGACACATGAAAAGATGCTAAACTAATCACTAATCATCAGGAAAATGCAAATGCAAACAATAATGCAGTATCACCTCATGCCAGTCAGAATGGCTAGTATCAAAAATACAAGAATTAACAAGTATTGGAAAGGATGTGCAGAAAAGGAGACCCTCATGCACTGTTGGTGGGAATATAAATGGGTGCAGCCACTGTGGAAAATAGTACTGAGGTTTCTCAAGAAATTAAAAATAGAAATACTATATGCCCTAGTAATTCCACTTTTGGATATTTACCTGAAGAAAATTTAAAAAAAAAATTAAAAAACATACATGCACCCCTATGTTTATTGCAGCATTATTTACAATAGCCAAGATATGGAAGCCACCTAAATGTCCACCAATAGAGAAGAGGATAAAGGTGACACACACACACACACACACACACACACACACACACTCATACTCACACACTAGAATATTAACCATAAAAAAGAATGAAATCTTGTCATTTGTGGTAACATGGATGAACCAACAGGGTATTATGTTAGATGAAATAAATCATACAGAAGATGACTTTATCATATGTATTGAATTTTATCATTTTTCTGTGCATGCTGAGGTGATCATATTTTCCTCCTAATTGAGTAAATCTCACTGACTGGTCTTCTAATTTTAATCCAAGTTTCCATTCCCAAAATCTAATTCTAGTCCAAGTTTCCATTTTAAAATAACACCAACTAGGTCATAACACTTGTACATTGCTAGGTTTGAGATGCTATTATATTACTTCAATTTTTGCATTTATATTCATGAAAGAAATTGACCTAAAACAGAGATTTCTTTAAGACAACTTTGTCCATTTTATTTTTTTTTAATTTTTTAAAGATTTTTTATTTACTCTTTTTTAGAGAGAGTGTGTGTGAGAAGGGGAAGGGCTAAGGGAGAGGGAGAGAATCTCAAGCAGACTCTGTACTGAGAGTGGAGCCCACCACGGGGCTCAATCCCATGACCGCAAGATCATGACCTGAGCTGAAACCAAGAGTTGGATGCTTAACCACCTGAACCATCCAAGCACCCCCAACCTTGTCCATTTTAGAAATGAGGTTATACTGGCTTAAAACAAATTGGTAAGTGATCCCTTTTTTCCTATTACACGGAAAGTTTATAGTAATGCTGGTTTTATCTTTCTTCCTTAGATATTTAGTGAAATTCAACTGATCAAAGAACCATAATGGAATTTAGAAAATATTCTGAACTGAATGACAATGAAAACTATTAATACTTGCGGGATGCAGTTAAAGTTGTACTTGTAGGAAATTTACAGCCTTAAACGTATAAGCTACAAAAGAAGGAAGAATGAAAAATCAGTGATCTACATTTCCATCTCAGTTAGAAAAATAGCAAATTAAATAGAAAGGAGGTAGAATCAAAGGGGGGAAAATTAAAACAGACATCAATGAATTGAAAAACAAACATACAAAAGAGAAAAACCAAACAATGCCGAATGTTGACTGCTGAAATGACTAATAGAATTGATTCTATATAGAATTGTCTCTATAAGAATAAATCAAGGAGAGAGAGAGAAGGCATAAATTACCAGTATCAGGAATTAAAAAGAGGACATATTATATTATTCACCCGATAAACACTTAATACTACACTGGATAATAATAATACTACACTGGAGGGGGCTGTCACACAAAATACACTATCTGAATAATTCTATCTCTATGAAAAGAAACTGAATCTGAAATTAAAAACCCTCCCACCAAAAAAATCTCCAATGTTAAATGGCTTCACTGGTGAAAAGTCCCAAATCAAGACAACTATGTATAGATAGATATAGTACTAGCACTCTAATCAAAATACCAACCCTCTCCTGCCATTCTGTTACAGCTTTGTATCTTGGTTTGGTTATGCAGGTACTAGTCAGTGACAGCCTACTTACTGTTCAAGTACAAACATCCCTTTGAGACGTTAAGCCTTATTTCTTGGGTTATCTGTTAACATTTTAGTACAGATTGTTATCTAGTTGGAATCAGTGACAGAAGATAAACACCTGAAGTTTAGGAATTCTTAGAGAAATAAAGAGCATCAAATGGGAGTTGTGAAGGGATTAAAGATAATCCTAACATTAACTTCAAGTAGGACTAGCCAGGCCACCTGAAATCATCTGATTAGGATCCCTCCTACATAATTCATCTAACCTCAACCAACAAAATAATCAAAATTTGTATTTATGGATGAGTAAACTAAGGAACAGTTTAAATCCTCATGCAAGTTGACAAAAGCCAAAGGAGAGAACATGCAAACCAGAGATATTTGGCCTTTATCTTGAAGGCAAGAACCACTGACGTATTTTGAACAACAGCATAATATGGTTAGATTTGCATTTCATGAAAATACCTTTTTACTTATGAGGTAGCCACTAAATGAATGTCTCACTCACAAGGTTGATGAATCCATCAAAGCTAACTCAGCCAAACTTTGAAGTCATCAGAGACATCCTACAAAGTATTCTGAAGCAATCTCAGCAAGTTGAGTGGGAGGCAAGAGATAAAGTAAAAAGGGCAAACTGTATTCCTAAATGCCATAAGAAAGGAGTTTCACATTTTATTATATAGGAAATGCGAGTCATCAAAAAATATCTGTCAGTAGAAAAGTATATGTATTTGTCATCTATTGCTATGTGACAAAATACCCCCAAACTCTGTACCTTAAAACAATAAACATTTATTTGTCAGACAGTTTCTATGGAGGCAGAATTGGAGTGTGACTCAGCCTGATGGTTTTACTTGGACTCTCTAATGAAACCGTCATCAGTTAAAGCTATAATCATCTGAAGGTCTGATGGGCCTACCAGATGTGCTATGAAGGTCGCTCATTCACGTGGCTGGTAAGCTGGTACTGGCTTTTGGCAAAATGCATCAGTTCCTCTCTACAGGTGCTCTCTGGACAGCTGCTTGAGTGTCCTAATGGTGGCTGGCTTTCTCCCAGTGAGTATCCAAGAGCGCCAAGTCATAAATGGCAATCTTTTATGACCTAACCTTCAAAAACATACACTGTCACTTCCACAACAGCCTATTAGTTACTCAGGACAGCCCTATTCAGTTGGAATATAAGGAAATGGGGATCATTCAGGGCCATCTTGGAGGCTAACTACCATATTATGGCTCATAATATTTACATCTTGTTTAGTCCTCTCATAAAGACTCTGGGTTTGGTCATGTGACTTATTTTGACCAATGGGACATTAGCAAGCATAATGCAAGGAGAGGTCTGATAACCAGGTGCATATAGAGGATGGAATGCTCCCTACTGGAACCCAGCTACCACACTGTTAGGAAGACCGGACTATCCAAGAAAGAAGAGACCACAGATAGAACCCTGGAAAATGAGACAACACACAAAGGCAGACTACATAGTGAGCTCAAAGCCCTAGCTGAGCTCCCAACCAAATTTAGCTTGTAAGAGTAACCCCGGCTAACACCACATGGAGCAGTCATATCATAGAACTGTGAGGAATAATAATTTTAACTCATTAGGTTTTGTTTTACTACACAGTAATGATTAACTGAAACCACATCCATTCTGCAGTTTTTAAAATATGCCTTTCTGTACTGCAGTGGCAGGAAAGCTAAAAACTATATATCCTAGGTCACCTTACAATAAGGGTTACAGTTGTAATCTAGTTTAGCCAATCAAAAGCACTTATTCATGATTTGGAAAGTGGAAGTGTGGAAGAGGCTGTGTTGCTATTGCTTCTATTTTTTTTTTTTTTTGGCTGGCAACTCTGGAGCGAAGGCATTTTGTGGTGTGTGGCAGCATCAGCATTAAGCTTTGTGACAACAGACAGGAAGGATTCATCCATTTTGTGCTGGTACTGATCTATTAGGTGTGTGAGGCTCTGGAGCAATCATTATGGCAATGGTTTACTCATGACAATGTTTCCGAGAGGTAGGTGTTATTATCATCTAAGTTTATGGATAAGGAAAGTTGTGCACTTGTAGGTAGTTTGCCCTAGGTCACAGAGTCCCAGAACAAGATCAATACTGGCACGGGAGGGAGGGAAGAAAAGAAAATATTAGAGGGCACCACATATGATAAGGGTATAATTTAGCTGAAATTTGGTTTCAGATAAATATCACATCCATGGCTGTTTGAACTGGGGAGCAAAATGTAAAGTGTATTTCTTAACATGGGTTGTGGTTAAAAAAAAAAAATCTTTGTAAGCTATGAGAGTGCTTATTATATTAGTTCCTCACCAGTATCTTATATCCTTTTTATTTATTTATTATTATTTTTTAAAGATTTTATTTATTTATTTGACAGAGAGAGAGATAGCGAGAGCAGGAACACAAGCAGGGGGAGTGGGAGAGAGAAGCAGGCTTACTGGGGCGCCTGGGTGGCTCAGTCGTTAAGTGTCTGCCTTTGGCTCAGGTCATGATCCCAGGGTCCTGGGATCGAGCCCCGCATCGGGCTCCCTGCTCAGCAGGAAGCCTGCTTTTCCCTCTCTCCCACTCCCCCTGCTTGTGTTCCCTCTCTCGCTGTGTCTCTCTCTGTCAAATAAATAAATAAAATCTTTCAAAAAAAAAAAAGAAGCAGGAATGCTTCAGAAAGGAATGCTATTACATACACTGTCACAAAATTTAGCCAAGTATAGCATGAATGACCTAACCTGGCAAAAACACAGATGAGGATGACTATACATCACTGTCCCTATGAGCCCAAATACAAACATCAAGAATGGAATCTTAAAGAAGTGAATACGGTATTTTTGTTATAAATGGCTTTGTGCTCATATAGGACATGGGAGTAGGCAGAGAGGAAAAGAGGAGTAAAAGAAAAAGGTAACATCTGGAGAACACAGGAGACTCTTTTTACTATTCTTGCAGCTTTTCTAAGTCTGAAATCATATCAAACTAAAAAACTAAAATTAAAAATGAATGCATTTACCACAAAATACAAGATAAACACACATATATCAATAGTTGAAATGAAAGTTTCACCAAACTTGTCTTAAAAAAAAAGTTTCTGATTTTAATAGAACATATTTACCATGGCATCATTGGCCTGATATACAGATGTTACAGATTTGGGAATATAATGAAACGAAGTATTCTAATTCTACTTTAAAACCTTAAAATAATAAATTGAATTACAGGTTTATTTCACCTAAGTTTTGATTTGCCTGTTAACATCTGTATCCTCAATGATTAGAACAGTGACTGACATAAAGTGGAGGGGCATACACTTTTTTTTAAAAAACATTAGAATTCACAAAATGCCTCTTTAACATCTACTCTGATTACATATACATATACATATGAGTGTTTTATACACACACACATGAACATTATGACCCATGATATATATTCCTATCATTCTGGCATAAAACTTACTCAGTTCTAGATAATCAGTTAGTAAATATGTATCTGTTTGCTAGAAATTTATTTAGAATTTTTAAGTAAATATAATCCTAAACATGCATCTATATAGCAGGGGTCACAACTGGAGGGGAGTGACATGGAAATAAGGACTGGGGAGAAATGGAGAACACATGCCCCAATTAAAGACAGATCTAAGCTTTAGTTAATTACTGCCAGGTAACAATGCAGTAAAATACTGCAAAATCATCCAGGTGATCAGGACACAACAAAATTTTAAGTGAAATCATCTGATTTGAGAATTTAAGCAGCTCCAAAAAGTTCATACTATTGCAAAGGAAAAGCAAAACATGTCTACATGCTCTATGTGGTCCTCAAATCAACAATTTACAAATTGTTGGAAATATTTTAAAGGAAAAATGTCAATACAGCCATCTTTTCAGGTAAATAAATTATTCTGAAAAGTTGTTTTCCCTCTTCTTTTGTACTTATAGAGAAATACGAGTCTTTAAACAGGTTTAAAAAAACTATGAAGAAAATATCCAATAAATGGAATTATCACTAAAATTTACATAATTTTTAAAATAGTAGTAAAAATTTAGTAACACACGCTCCTCAACCATTCCACAGAAAATATCATTAAATTAAAATTTTCCACTTCCAGAAAGTAATGGTAAAGACAGACCACTATCTATCTATCTATCTTATTTATTTGACAGAGAGAGAGAGAGAGAGAGCACGAACAGGGGGGAGCAGTAAGCAGAGGGAGAAGGAGAAGCAGGCCCCTGATGAGCAAGGAGCCTGATGCGTGGGGCTCAATCCCAGGACCCTGGGATCGTGACCTGAACTAAAGGCAGACGGTTAACTGACTGAGCCACCCAGGCACCCCAAGACAGACTACTTTAGAACCTACCAAAAAAAAAATAAATAAATAATTCCCAGTGGAATAAAAATTGAAATTGGGGAGGGAAATCTAAGAAACTTAAAAAAAAAAAAAATAAAGGAGAACTGGGGCACCTGGGTGGCTCAGTTGGTTAAGCAACCGACTCTTAATTTCAGCTCAGATCATAATCGCAGGTCGTGGGATCAAGCCCTGCATCTGGCTCCATGCTCAGCGAGGAGTCTGTTTGAGATTCTCTCCTTCTCCCTCTACCTCTCTCCCTGCCTGCATGCACTCTCTCTCTTTCTAAATAAATAAAATCTTAAAAAAAAAGAATGTATTTATCATTCAGTAGGATTTCTTAAGACACAAAAAGTACTAACAAAAATTGATTCTATAAAACTAAAATTAAAGTGTTATTTATTGAAAGGCATCACTAAAAAGTTTTTAAAAGACATGCTACCAAATGAAAGCAGGTATTTGTGACAGGCATAACGAACAAAGAACCAGTCTTGTACATATAAAGAATTTCTAGAATTCAACCAGAAAAAGAAAATGCAAATTATATGTCTATAATTTATTCTGAGTTAATTTCTGTATGTGTTGCGAGTTTCAGGTAAAGGTGTTCAGGCACCATTTGTATAAAAGACTATTCCTTCTCCATTAATTGTCTTGGCATCTTGGTTGAAAATAAAACTGACTGTAATGTGTAGGTCTATTTCTGGACTCTCTATTATGTTCCATTGCTCTATTTATCTATCATTTTAATAATACCACATAGTTTTGATTACTGTAGCTTCACATTAAGTTTTGAAATCAGGTAGGTGTATGAGTCCTCTAACACAGTATAAAAATAGGAGAAAGATATGAACAGACACTTTACAAAAAAAAAAAAATTATACACTGGTGGTAGGAATATAAAATGGTATAACCATTTTGGAAAACTGGCCATTTTTCATAAAGTTAAAGATACACCTAAAATCCAAGCCAAAAATTCCACCCTTAAGTATTTATAAAAACAAATGTTCACACAAATACAAGGTTCATAAAAGCTTTACTCAGAACGCCCTAAATTGTAATAACTATCTATTGACAGGTAAATGAATAAATCCATTGTAGTATACACATATAAAAAACTACTAATAACAATAAAAAGAACGTCATTTAGGCAACACCATAAATAAATCTCAAAAATATGCTAAGCCAAAAAAGCCAGACACAAATGGGGAGTAGAGTGGATTAAAAAGGACTGGGGGAAACATTTGGGGGTGACATATGTTCATTATCTTGATTGTGATGACAGTTTCAAGGCTGTATACATGTATGTTAAAACTTGTCAAACTTACATCCTGAGAGCCATTCTCTGACACCAACTAAGTGTACTACATTTCAATTCAGTTCTGACAGTAACTACCAGGAATTAGCACAAACCCTACAAGTTAGAGGACAAAATTCTTCTCAACACTGCCCCCCCGCCCCGCCTTCAGATGCCACCTACAAGCCCTGGAGGCCACCCATATTTCTGACAAACCAGCTATATCTTTGGGACTTCCTACAACACCCTCAGGTTCAATAATTTGCCAGAACAACTCACAGAACTCACCTAAAGCACAATACTTATAATTACAGCTTTACTATAAAGGATGCAACTCAGGAAAGCCAAATGGAAAAAACACTTGGGGATGAAAGAGGGGGACAAAGAGCTTTCATGCCCTCTTCTGGTGGAATCCAACACAACACCCTCCCAGGACACCAATGTGTTCACCAACCAGTGAACTCCTCTGAACCTTGGTATCCAGGTTTATTGGGGTTTTAATATAGGATTAATTATCATATGACTGAACTCAATCTCTAGCCTCCCACCTCTCCCAGGTCAGGTGGCAAAGTTCCAACTCTCTAACCCCGTGCTTGGACTTTCTGATGACCCTCTAAGAGTCTAGGGGCAGGCCAAGAGTTGCCCAATTAGCATAACAAAGACACTCCTCGGACTCAGGAAATTCCAAGGGTTTTTGAATCTCTGTGCTAAGAACCGGTAACAAAGACTAGATATATTATTATTTCGTATTGCATAGTTTAGTATGTGCAACCTATTGTATTTCTCAATTATGAAGTCAATACAGCTTTTTAAGATTTTATTTATTTGAAACAGAGAGAGAGGGAGGGAGAGAGCAAGCACAAGCAGGGGGAGTGGCAGAAGGAGAGGGAGAAGGCTCCCCGCTGAGCAGGGAGCCCAGTGTCGGGCTCCTTCCCAGAACCCTGGCAGACACTTAACCAAGTGGGCCACCCAGGTGCCCCTACAGCTGGTTTTTTATTATTTATTTATTTATTTTATTATTTTTTAAAGATTTTATTTGACAGAGACACAGCGAGAGAAGGAACACAAGCAGGGGGAGTGGGAGAGGAAGAAGCAGGCTTCCCACGGAGCAGGGAGCCCGATGCGTGGCTTGATCCTAGGACCCTAGGATCATGACCTGAGCCAAAGGCAGATGCTTAACGACTGAGCCACCCAGGTGCCCCTACAGTTGGTTTTTTAAAGTCACTACCTTGGGGAAAGAGTAAAGTAAAAGATCTTTTTAAGTTTCCTCACTGGTAAAAATTAAATCAACCTTTTAGAAGTCCAACAAAGAAAATGAGAGTTCTCATTCGCTGTTAACTGAAATGTAAATTGTTACAACTACTTTGGTGTTTTCAGTGAAGTAGAAGATATGCACACCCAATGACTCAACAATTTCACCTATGTGTATATCTATGCCCTAAAGCAGGTTGTACATATACAGAGAATACGTATACAAGTATATTCACAGCAATGTTGTTCGTAAATGCCAAAAAAACCTAGAAATCAAATGTAAACAGAAGATTGGATAAGTAGTACAACAGAGTACTATTCAGCAATAAAAATAATTGGAAAACAGATATAAGTAATAACATGAAGCTCAAACACAATATTGAATAAGATGTATATCACAAGGAATCATATGATGTGATTCCATTCATATAAAATTCAAAAACTAAACCAGAAAAAACCAAACTATATGTTTAGAGATGCATACATAAACAATGACATTATAAGCAAACTAAGAAGACTGCATTGATTACACTGCTTATAGAAGTTTGGGTGTGTTGATATTTTCTCTCTCTCCCTCTCTCTCTTCCTCGCTCCCTCCCTCTCTCTTTTTTTAAGTAGCCTCCACGCCCAACATTGAGCCCAGTGCAGAACTTGAACTCATGACTCTAAGATCAAGACCTGAGCTGATAGCAAGAGTTGGACACTTAACTGACTGAGCCAACCAGGCACCCTGATACACTATTTCTTTATTCACATGTTCACTTTATAGTTACTTATTAAACTATAGTTTATGTATTTTTGTAAGCTATATTTCATACATAAGAGACACACCATAACATACGTATATGCTTTTAGTAAAACAGTTAAGAGCTATTTTTAATTACAGTAATAATTAATAATAAATTTTTAAGTGTGCTAACCATCATGTGATTTTGAAAAATATTCTATTTTTTAGGAATACATTTTGAAATAATAATGAAATGATATAATGCTCGAGAGGTTTGCTTTGGGAGTTTATTATCCTATTTTGTCCATTTTTGGTTTTGTTTGAATGATTTAATAAAAAGTTACAAAGCTTTAAAAATAATATTACATGTACCACAAGAATCTCAGATTTCCTTTAAAGCAACTAATCCAATCATCTTTTAGATAATATAAGGACTTCAAAAATTTCAACTCCATTAAAAATGAGAGGAAGAAGTGGGAGAAGGGGAGAGGAAGAGGTATAGAGGAAGAAATGGAGACCTAGAGATATTAACTAAAAAAATGTAATGAATTAATGGCAGTTCTAGGACTAAAAACTAAAACCTGCACCTCAGGATTAGTAATCTAATACTTTCCTGAACACCATTTTAACTCTCATATGTCAGGGCTTTAAGTTTACAACCTATTTTTTTTTTTCATTTTACTTATTATTCTCTGTCTTTTCTGCACTAGGACTTTTAAATTCTGCAAAGGCAATAAGAATGTATTCATTTGTGTGGTCCAGAATCTATAAAACTATACTGATACACAGCACTCTATTTGTTGAATTATGAATGAAACCATTAGTTCAGACAATCTCTGTATGTACACTAAATTTTTATTTTTTTTATTTTTTTTTATTTTTAAAAAGATTTTATTTATTTTTTGACAGAGAGACACAGCGAGAGAGGGAACACAAGCTGGGGGAGTGGGAGAGGGAGAAGCAGGCCTCCCGCGGGGCAGGGAGCCCGATGTGGGGCTCGATCCCAGGACCCTGGGATCATGACCTGAGCCGAAGGCAGACGCTTAACGACTGAGCCACCCAGGTGCCCCTGTACACTAAATTTTTATTTTTATTTTTATTTTTATTTTTTTTAAAGATTTTATTTATTTATTTGAAAGAGAGAGACACAGTGAGAGAGGGAACACAAGCAGGGGGAGTGGGAGAGGGAGAAGCAGGCTTCCCGCGGAGCAGGGAGCCTGATGCGGGGCTCGATCCCAGGACCCTGTGATCATGACCTGAGCCGAAGGCAGACGCTTAACGACTGAGCCACCCAGGCGCCCCTACACTAAATTTTTAAACAACAACAAAAACATCCATCTTTCAGGGGTGAAAACATGTGAGCTTGGGAGTTAAATAAAACTTACAATTTTTATATCAAAATGGTGGCTCACTCACTAAGTGTATACATGGACTGCTAGATTAGAGTGGTACTGAGCTGTTTGCCAGCATGTACTCCTTTCCATTTTCATATAATTACTTGTAACATAAATCCTTTTTTTTTTTTTCTTTTCTCCACTGGCTTTGATCAGGTCTTTATTCAAAATTAGCTGTCCAAAATGATTTGACTTTTATAGAATAAACCTAAGTTTTTATAGGCAGCAGGCTTCTCCGCAGTGGGTTTCTTTTCTGCAGGCTTCTTGTCAGCTGCTGGTTTCTTGGTAGCTGCAGCCTTTTTCCCCACCACAGGTTTCTTCCGCTTCTTCACACCAACAGCCTTCTTTACTTTCTTCCCTACCACAGGCTTCTTGCCTGGAACCCCCTTCTCATCTGATTTGGCTTCTAAGGCTGCCACTGCCTTATCCATTTGGAGTTTGTGATTCTTGGCCTGGTAAAGAATGGTATTCCGGCGCATGGTCTTTGCATATGGGTTTAGCTTCAACATGATTCTCAGGTTCTTCAGTGGATTCTTCTTCAGGATTCTGTGATGAGTCTTCATGCGTGGTGCTCGGAGGGCTCTTTGGATCTCTGGACTTTTCAAGATTCTGCTACGGTCTATATTAAGTATGCATGGTAAGGTTGTAGTTACTCTTGAGGGAGGCAGCCTTAAGCCAAGTGCCATACAGATCGTCCAACTTGCAGAACGCACTTTCAGTCCAAATGCAGAAATGTCCCACATGCCCACCAGGAGCAAGTTTCAAAATGTTCAGTTTGCTTACATTAAGTAAAGTAATTCCAGGGATGTTTCTGAAGGCCTTGATGATACCGCTGTCTTCATTGTAGAAGTCTCTTGCGCTGAATACAACGGTTTCTCATTTTGCCCTTGCCAGCTCTCATTCGCGGAGAGGCATAGACCTTTTTGATATCAGTCCAGGCTTTAAGTTTCTTAAGAAGCAAAAGAGCCTCCTTGGTCTTCTTGTAGCCTTCAACTTTATCTTCAACCACCAAAGGAAGATCAGGAATTTCCTCAATACGATGACCTTCAGCCATGACCAGTCCTGGTAAGGCTGAGGCAGCCAGGGCAGAGCAGATGGCATATCGCTTCTGTGTTGTGTTCACTGCACGATGCCAACAGTGCCAGGTTTTGGTTGGTGCAAACATGCAGCCCCCATGACACATATTTCCAAAAGCACCCTGGCCAGAACGGTGAGTCCCTCTGCCTCAAACTCTGGGAATTCAAGCCACAGCTCTGCCAGTACCCCAAGACTCAGCACTGGTTTGATGACCTGCTAATTCACTGACAGCATATGGCTGTCTGTTGTTTTTGCGCAAGTTGGTGTGAACGAAGTTCACGATATCAGATCGAATGGAAGCCTTGAACACAGCAGGCAAAGTAACATTTTTGCCAGATGATTCCCCCTTTTCGGAGTACACAGATATCAATGGACGAGCACACGCCATCGCGGGGAGAGGAGAGGGCCCATAACATAAATCCTTCTATCTAATATACATTTGGGGTGAAACCTGAGAGAAGCAGGTGAGGCAGGAGCACAGTTAATGCATAAACCATTAGAACTACAAAAATAAAGTCTATCTAATACACATTCTGATTTGGGAGTTAAACAGATTAGAGCAACTTTTAGGCCTAATGCTCAAAGTTCAAGTGACATACTGACCAAATTTATCACATTATTACGTCTTTTCATTGCACCTAGATTTTAAATGTCTTTCAAGAAACAGTATTCTTAAGAGCCCTGACTGCGTATCTCAAAAGTGAGTTACCTTAATACTGAATACAGTTTATACAACTAACATTCCTTCTTACACCATACCTCGTTTTACTTTAATTCTCAAAATCAAACTCAATGCTTCTAAGTTGTTCTTAAAACATCTATTTTAATGTTACCACAATTCAAATAATGGTTCCCACTGACCAATATCTTCTGACAATTAAAGCATCATAATTTATACTCTTATCTTACTATGTATGAATATATATGTGTATATATACACATGTATAAATTTGTAAATATAAAATGTTATATTGATTTCAATCTACACTCTAGTCAAACTATATTCATTATATTCCAAAAACATCCCAAGCATCTTTTTATTTTTAATTTTATTTATTTGAGAAAGAAAGAGAGAGCATGCACGCATGCAAGTGCTTGGGTGGAGGGGAGAGCGGGAAAGAATCTGAAGTAGACTCCACACTGAGTGCAAAGCCTGACCTGGGCTTGATCTCACCACCATGAGAACATGACCTGAGCTGAAACCAAGAGATGGATGCTTAACCAACAGAGCCATCCAGGTGTCCCATCCTAAGCATCTTAGGCTTTGCGCAGAAAAAAGAAAGAGCTCATAGCGCAACACTTACTGAAGAAATATATGAATATGCCCTAGAACTGCTTCTACCCCTAACTATACTCCTCACTCAAAATACTTTTTTAAGATTTTATGTATTTCTTTGACAGAGCGAGAGAGAGAGAGAGAGAGAGACAGAGCACAAGCAGGGGGAGCAGGAGAGGGAGAAGCAGGCTCCCCGCTGAGCAGGGAGCACGATTCATGACTCAATCCCAGGACCCTGGGATCATGACCTGGGCCAAATGCAGACGCTTAACTGACTCAGCCACCCAGGCAGCCCCCAAATACACTCTTGATTAAAATATTAATTAACTTAAAGTTTCTGCCCAAATTCTACTTCCTCTTTTATTTTTGGAGAGAGGGAGAGAGAGCACGCACACAAGTGGGAGGAGGAGAGGCAGAGGGAGAGAGAAAATCTTAAGAAAGCTCTACGCCCAGCATGGAGCCCCACACGGGGCTCAATCTCATGACTCTTAGATCATGACCTGAGCCAAAATCAAGAGTTGGATGCTTAACCCACGGAGCCACCCAGATACCCCTCTACTTCCTCTTCTTGAAGCCCATTTGACCACCATAGTCTGAATGGATCGCGGACTCCTTTGAACTGAAAACAGAGTACCAATTACAAAGCAATTATATTATGGTGTCACCTTGCTGTACTTATTAATGTAAAAATCATGTATCCTCAAAATTTTGATCTCTAAGGGCTAGGTGCCATGTTTTACATATTCTACGCTGGTCTTGTAAAGTAAGACAGAACTGCCTATTTCCTGAAGGAATGAAATGTACTAATATACTTTTTGACATGCTCTAGACTTAAGTGGTGGACCAAGTCTGAGAATGTAAATCTCTGAAATTCTTATTTGCCAATAACAATGCAATCAATATACACTTCAAGACTAAGTGCTAATATTAAGACGAAACAAAACATTAAAAATAGGACTACCATGATTCAGCAATTCCACTTCTGGATATTTATCTGAAGAAAACAAAAACACTAACTTTAAGAGATATCTACAACTTCATGTTCACTGCAGCATTATTTACAACACCCAAGATATGGAAACAACTTAAGTGTCCATAGAAGAATGGATAAAGAACTTGCGTTTTTTAAACACACACACACATTCTCTCTCACACCGGAATATTATTCAGCTATAAAAAGGAGCGAAATCTTGCCATTTTCAACAACATGGATGAACCTTGGAGGCGTTATGCTAAGTAAAGTAAGCCAGAGAAAGACAAATACCGTATTATCTCTCTTATATGTGGGATCTTAAAAAAAAAAAACAAAAACAAAATATCAAAGGTGGGGGGTGAGGAGTGGGAGAAATGGGTGAAGTGTTTATTTTTTTAGTTTAAGTTGAATAATTTCTAATTAAAAAAGAAGAAAAGAAAGAAACCCTGCACCTGGGCAAGAGGGAAAAAACCCCCACAACAAACAACAAAGCATCAATATAGCTATTTCATTCAATTTCAACAAATTAAGTTATTCTCCAGGGAAAAACTCAATAAGCTGTTTTACTAACAAGCCAGTAGAGATTAAATTTGTTTTGTTACTAATATATTTAGTTGATGTTCGTATTCTTTAACGAGACGTTATAATTTCATACCTAAATTGAGTGGTATAGGAAAGTTAGATGCTACACATACCACTACCCTCTTCCTGAACTCCAAACCCAAATTTATTCTAAAGGCCCATTCTATTAGTCCCAAGCCATTTAATAATTTATATACTATAAAACTACACTTTCAATGACTCCTGAAAAGTTTCTTAACTAGAGGAAATGTTTTACGACATTTGTTTCCGCTTTTAAGGTAATCCAGTACTAACAGGGTTCTAAAAATAACCTGGATACTGACTGTAACAGAGACAGTCATCACAGAAGCTATTTTAGCTTCAAGGGCAATTTATAAGGTCCTAAAATCTGAATAACTTTGAAGCCTGAGAGGTTCACACCTGTACAAGAGGTTTTCACTTTTGTTTTAACATATCTTAGATGTTCTTGGGGTAGTGAGGTTGAAGGATAAAATGAATGAAGGCAACATTATACAAACCAATTAAGTATTCTACAGTTTGACCCTCATGTAATAGAAAAAATTCTCAATGAAAGCATATTTTTGTAGGTAAAGTATCTGTAATAGTACTAATAGCTATCATTTATTGAGTTTTTGCTATGTGCGGGCATATTTCAAGTAATTTAAATGTACTATTAACTCCTCTAATACAATGATTACTTATGGGAGGGCATTATTATTAAATTCCTCATTTAACAGATGAGGAAACTGAGGCTAAGTAACTTGCTCAAGAGTAAAAAAATTCAAATCCAGGCAGTGTGGCTTATCACTCTCGTGTCCTTCTTACCACTCAACCTATATATTATATATAGTATAGTATGGTATAGTACAGTAGGACAAGTGGTTGTCCAAAATGACTACAGAGAAATAAAATACCTACACATAGAGTATACTGTAGAAACTATATTGTTATAGTGCTATAAATACTACGTGGTTATGTTCCCAAGCCAACTCAAAAAGCCTATTTTTCTCACAATGTAGCTGGGTGAAGACTATAGTAGAGAATTTAGATGGGAGGAGATGGCAGCTTAATGAATACCATTAATATATTAATTTAACTTCAAGTTTTCTAGCTTTTCTTTTCCTAAAGGTGGATTATTTGCCCTTCTCTTAAAATGATCAATCATTATTCAAGATCTTTCTATTCAAAAATGCAATGAGGGGACGCCTGGGTGGCTCAGTTGGTTAAATGTCTGCCTTGGACTCAGGTCATGATCCGAGGGTCCTGGGATCGAGTCCCGCACTGGGCTCCGCACTCAACAGGGAATCTGCTTCTCCCTCTGCCTGCCGCTCCCCCTGCTTGTGTGTGCGCTCACGTATGCTCTCTCTCTGACCAAAAAAAAAAAACCTTAAAAAAAAAAAAAAAGCAATGAAAAGTAGCTGGCTTATCTTAAGGTTAAGTGGATTAAAATTTGGAAAGGAGAAGAAAAACGAGATTTAAGCAGACAAGTATATATATGTGGGAAAAAACAGATGGAATTAATTATGGTACACACAGTGACAGCCAGGGGATAAGCAATAGTAAGTACAGGGAAATTCTTGCTAGGGGCAAGATGAAAAGGGAATGGTGGGAAAGGGTAGATAGTGGTAGGGAAGCTGAACTGGGCAAAGGCTTCCTATATCAGTTGCCAGAAAATACTTCTGCCCAAAAGAACTTGATGACTGCTACAGAAAGGGAAAATCAAAAGCTGGATCTTTGAAAAGATCAACAAAATGGACAAACCTTTAGCTAGACAGACCAAGAAAAAAGAAGACTCAAGTGACTGGAATTAAAAATGAAAGAGGGGATATTACAATTGACCATACCGAAATAAAAAGGATTATAAAGGAATACTATGAAGAACTGTATGCTAATAAATTAGACAACTTAGATGAAAGGCATAAATTCCTAGAAAAACACAAACACCTCAAGAAAAAATAGAAAATCTGAATAAATCTATAACAAATGAAGAGACTGAATTAGCAATCAAAAATACAAAGAAAAGCCCAGGCCCAGATGGCTTTACTGCTAAATTCGACTGAACATTTAAATAATTAATACTAATTTTCCTCAAACTCTACCAAAAAATAAAAGATGATGAAACACTTCCAACTCATTTTATGAGGTCAATATTAACCTAATTCCAAAACTAGACAAAGATATCACAAGAAAACTATAGACCAATCTCTTAAAAAATATGGATGCAAAAATCTTCAACAAAATACCAACAAACAAAATCCAGCAACATAAAAAGAATTACACATTATGATCAAGTGGGATTTATGCCAGGAATACAAGGTTGATATATCACTTGAAAATCAATTAATGTCGGGGTGCCTGGGTGGCTCAGTCGTTAAGCGCCTGCCTTCAGCTCAGGTCATGATCCCAGGGTCCTGGGATCGAGCCCCGCATCGGGCTCCCTGCTCGGTGGGAAGCCTGCTTCTCCCTCTCCCACTCCCCCTGCTTGTGTTCCCTCTCTCGCTGTGTCTCTCTCTGTCAAATAAATAAAATCTTAAAAAAAATATATTATGGATAAATAAATTTTGCTATATTCATACAATGAAAAAGAATTACTGTGCCCCATAACAATAAGGTTGAATTTCAGACAAGGATGTTTTAGTAAAATGGCCAGACATAAATGAGTATGTACTGCATGATTCTATTTGTACTAAGTTTCGTGGCAAAACTTCTGATAGAGATCAGAAGAGTGTCTATCTCTGGGGAGGAAACATAAGTCAGCCTGCTGGGTGCCAAAAGTGTTCTGCATCTTGATCTAGATTATGATTGTGTGTAAATACATATATAAAAATTAACAGAATGTTACACTATGGTTTATACAGAGAATACAAGAGAGTGGAAAATATCTTTAAAGGACTGAACTGTCCACCCAGAATTTTGTATGCAAAAAGTAATATCCTTCAAAATTGAAGGTAAATTAGTCATTTTCAAACAAATAAAAACTACATAAAATTACCTCAGCAAGTCCTCACTAAAATATACACTTAAGGGAGGTTCCTCAAACTGAAGGATATTATCATCAAGTGGAAAATCCAATATTTGGGAGGGAACGAAAAACAACAAGAAATGGTAATAAGTGCACAAACATAAAAGACTATTTCCCTTGCAACTTATTTAAAATACACAGAGCTGTTTAATGTGTGGTTTATAAATATATCTTGGGGGTGCCTGGGTGGCTCAGTCGTTAAGTGTCAGCCTTTGGCTCAGGTCATGATCCCAGGGTCTTGGGATTGAGCCCTGCATCAGGCTCCCTGCTTGGCGGGAGGCCTGCTTCTCCCTCTCCCATTCCCCCTGCTTGTGTTCCCTCACTCGCTGTGTTTCTCTCTGTCAAATAAATAAATAAATAAAATCTTAAAAAAAAAAAAAATATATATATATATATCTGTGGTATAAAGAGAGAGGGATAAATGGACCCATACTGATAAAAGATTACTACATTTTACATGAATTAGTATAAAAATAAAAGTCTAAGACTGTAAAAATTAAAGATGTGTATTTCAATCCCTGCGCAACCAGACATAGACACACAGAACAAAAAGGTATGCCTATAAAGCCAAGAGATAATTAAACTGGAATTCTAAAAAACAGCATATTAAAAGACAGGAAAGAAGAGAAAAACAAACAGGTGAGACATATAGAAAAAGTACAAAATGGTAGACATACATCCAACCACATCAATTAAATGTGATTACTCCAATTTATGCAAAAATTGCTAAAATGGATAAAAACAGTATTAAAAAACTTAAAAAGCATGACCCAACTATATGCTGGATGCATGTTAAATAGAAAGACACACTGGTTAAAAGAAAAATGTGGAAAAATATATAATGCAGACAAAAACTATAAAAAGGATGGAGTTTAGACATTAAGAACTTATTAGGAAGATCTAACAATCATAAATGCAACGATATGTGCCTTACAACAATTATAAAATAAATGAAAGAATAATCAACAGAATTAAGGGAGAAATATACAATTCCACAATCACAGAGATTTTATCACTCTTTCTCAGCAACAGAACCAGGTTAAAACTTTTAAAAATCAGTGAAGACTTCGATGATGAATAACAATCTCAATCCCCTGACAAAATGGACACTAAATGACCTTATAGAACACTGCATCCATCCAACAAATACACATTCTTTCCAGGTGCACATGATATGCCTGCCAAGAGAGGCCATATGCTAAGCCAAAAAAACAAAAATTTCAACAGATTTCAAAAGACTATAATCTTATAGAATATGTTTTCTGATCACAGGATTAAATCAGAAATCATTGACAATCAGATATTTATAAATACTTCAAGTATTTGGAAATTAAATCACACATTTCTGAAGGATTCATAGGTCAAAGAAAAAAATCACAAAGAAATGAAAAAACATTTCTAACTAAATGGTAATGAAAACATCAAAACTAGTGAGATGCAATTAAAAGTGTTCTGAAAGAAATGCATAGCTTTAAAAAGCTTATTTTAGGACAGTGGTTCTCAACCAAGGTGGTTGTGCCCCCCAAGGGGACATTTGGCAATATCTGGAAACATTTTTAGATGTCATTACTGGGAGGAAGGGGTCTGCAACTGGCATCTAGTGGGTCCATTTGTAGGATGCTGCTAAACATCCTACAATGCACAAGACAGCCCTCCAAGACAAAGAATTACCTGGTCTAAACTGTCAAGAGTGCAGAGGTTGAGAAAATTCTGTATATGAAATAAAAAAAAGAACAAATCAATAGAAAACAAACAAGCAATTGAAAAAATGAGCAAAGCCAAAAGTGAGATCTTTGAAGAGTAACAGATTTGACAAACCTCTTGCTAAACATATCAATTTAAAAAAGAGAACCAACATGAGGAATGCAAAAAGGGAGTATCACCACAGATCCTATAGACATTAAAAGGATAATATTATAAATATCTACTTCATGTGGATAAAAAACTTAGAAGAAATGGACAAATTCCTTTAAAATACATTGCTGGTGAACCTGTAAAATAGTACAACCACTCTGGGAAAAAGACTAGCAGTTGCCTCCTAAATTAAACATAACCTGGGGTGCCTGGGTGGCTCAGTCAGTTAAGCGTCTGCCTTCAGCTCAGGTCATGATCCTGGCGTCCCAGGATCAAGCCCCACATCAGGCTCCCTGCACAGCAGGGAGTCTGCTTCTCCCTCTGCCCCTCACCCACTCCGGCTCTCACTCTCTTTCTCACTCTCTCTCTTGCTCAAATAAATAAAATCTTAAAAAAAATAAACATAAGCTATCTTATGATCCAATGACTGCCCTCCTAGGTACTTACCCAATATAAATAAAAGCATATGTCCAAAAGAAGACTTGTACAGGAATGTGTATAACACCTTCATAACAGCCTAAAGCATAAACAGTCCAAATTTCCATTAATACAAGAATGGTAACACAAATTGGGATATTCATACAATGGAATAATATGGAGCCATGAAAAGGTACAAACTAATGATACAGGCAACAACATGGATAAACCTCAAAAGCATTATGATGTATGATAGAGGACTTCACAAGAGTAAATACATACTGTATAGTTCTAGTTATATGAAGTTTTAGAAGAGGCAAAACTAATCTAGGTTTAAAAAATTTTAAGTGTGATTACCACTATGGGGGTGGTAGAGGGGCAGAGATTACCTAAAGGGAGCATGAGGGAACTTTCTGGGGCGATGGTAATGTTCTATATCATGATAAGAGTTTGGGTTATAGGGGCGCCTAGGTGGCTCAGTCATTAAGCGTCTGCCTTCAGCTCAGGTCATGATCCCAGGGTCCTGGGATCGAGCGCCACATCGGGCTCCCTGCTCAGCGGGAAGCCTGCTTCTCCCTCTCCCACTCCCCCTGCTTGTGTTCCCTCTCTCGCTGTGTCTCTCTCTGTCAAATAAATAAATAAAATCTTAAAAAAAAAAAAAAAAAAAAGAGTTTGGGTTATACATGAATAAGCATCGGTTAAAACTCATCAAATAGTAAGATATATATATTACCCTCCCACACAGAAAAACTATACTGTGAATTCAAATTAATGATATCTGTGATAAAGTGTTTAGAGGTAAAGTATACTGATGAATGCAACTCACCTTGAAATACATTTAAAAAAAGATGGACAGAATAGATGTATTCATACACACATATACACACACGAAAAGCAAAATATAGCAAATCCAGTTCAACCAGTTAAGAATTTATCCAATCTCTCACACTAACAACCTGACAAAAGAAGAGATACGTTTACTTCTGTGCATAATTATTATTTACCTCAGTCTATTTTTTTTATAATGTCCAGCATTCAATCAAAAACAGGAGGGGGATAGGGGAGACAGACCCATTGTCAAGAGATAAATAAGTCAACAGAAGCATACCCAGAAATGGCCCAAATGCTTAAGCTATCAGACAGGTACTTTAAAATAATTAAAATTAATATGTTCAAAGATATAGTAGAAAAGGTAGACACATGCATTAACAATGGGGAATTTCAGCATGTAAACAAAAGCTGTAACAAACTGCTGAATATCATCAAACAGACTGGAGGCGCAATAGGGAAAGGAAAAAATGGGGAAGAAATATTTGAAGAAACAATGGTTGAATATTTTTCAATAATAAGGAAAGATAAACTATATATTTAAGAAACTCAGAGAACCCTAAACCAGATATATACAAAGAAATGCACAAAAGACACTTAATAGTCAGAAAAAGGAAAAAAATCAGCAGCCCTTTTACTAAGTGATAGGGTGATTTGCTATTTGAAATGCTTTATTTAATCACCATCGTATATTTCAAGCATTGACAATTTGCAAATAACTGAAGTGAAGTGATAAGTAATAAAGCCACATAAACATTTCATTTTTGATGAAAATCAAAAGTGAAGTCCCACAGAGGGAAAAAAAGAATCATAACACATTTGTAAATAAGAATGATTAGTTTTGCAATGCCACACACTATTGAAAATGCATAACAGTTCAATGCTTCCTGACCCTATTTTGGAAAAGTACAACTCTCATTAGTAAAATATATATGGACTACCAATTTAACTTGAATTATTTTAAAACTCCAACATGCTATATTTGCAGCTGTCAGCTCAAATTAGGAAGACTAGGATGGAATGAGATTTCATTTGGAAACCCAGAATGTCTGCTTTCATAAGTAAATAACCCCATCAAATGACCCTGTGAGCTAATTACATTTGAGGATAATTTTTGTTAAATTAAATTTGTATAACTACTAGTAAAACCATATAACAAACATGTATATTGGGGCGCCTGGGTAGCTCAGTTGGTTAAGCATCCAACTCTTGATTTCGGCTTATGACGGCTCAGGTCACGATCTCAGGGTTGTGAGATCCAGCCCCATGTCAGGCTCTGTGCTGGGCATGGAGCCTGCTTAAGATTCTCTCTCTCCCTCTGCCCCTCCTCTCCCTCTAAAAAAAATGTAGATTAATAGAGTTCTAAATAACAGACTGCCATTGGATAATGTAAAAGATGTCATGGTATACATAGTTGCATGCCTTCCAAATAAATTTAAATGTCTTCAGGATAGAGCTAAGTTTAAAATAATTAGGGAGGGAAGTTTGTTTCTGGGCACAATTTAAACTTAAAAATCCTATAACGAATTTAAAAAATCTTTTTTAGACAAAATTTTTGAGAATAGTTAATATGAAATTTAGCAATAAGGAAAGTAAAATATATTTCTGGGGTTCTCAGTGTATATTCTCTGTATCAAGAATACCAGAGGGGCTTAATGAAAATGCAGGGGAAAAAATGTAGAAAACTGAGCCCACCCCTAAACTACTAAATTGGGGGTAGAGGGATGGGAGATTACCAGTATCTAATTTTTTTTTTTTTTAACCGGGTATCTAATTCTTAAAAGCACCAGGTGATATTTAAAAACTCTAAAAATCTGAGAACCACTAATCTAGATTAAAGCATGCTGAGTACGTCCAAGATTTAAAATCTTCTTTTTAAAACCAACACTTAAAGCTCCACTTTGGCCAAATAAGAAAAGTCAAAATTAGGAATATTAAGAGGACAATACATTCAACTTAGATAAAAAATATAAGTAATACATAAATAATAAACATTTGAGATTTTCCACAGTAAAAAATATATAGGAAGGGAGGAGGGATATATAGGTAGAGCAGAGACAACTTTTAGGGCACTGAAAATACTCTAGATGTTATTATAAAGATGGATATATGTCAATATACATTTGCCCGGACCCAAAGAATGTGCAACACCAAGAATAAACCTAAGGTAAACTATGGACTTCGGGTGATTATGTATCAACATAGGTTCATTTTTGGTAAGAAACGTACCATTCTGTTGAGTGATACTGATAATGGGGGAGGCCATGCATGTGTGGGGAAGGAGGTATATGGGAAATCTCTATACCTTCCCTTCAATTGTGTTCTGAAACAAAAATTGCTCTAAAAATAAATTCTTAAAAAAAAAAAAAGAATATGGACTTTGGGTGATGATGATGTGTTAATGTCCACGGAATGTAACAAACATACTACTCTGGTGCTGGATGTAATGGCGGGGGGGAGAGGGGAGACAGGAAGTTGATGGGAATTCTGTACTTTCTACTTAATTTTGCTAAGAACTAAAATTGCTCTAAAAAATAGCATCTATTAAAAAAAACATTAAGTGAATACTAAACAAAAATGTATAGAAAAATATAAAGGACAAGTGAAACAGTGTATTATAATCTAAAAAATCTGGTAAAATATCAACTAAAGGATGAGAAATTAATAGACAAAATTACATAACATTACTTCCAAGAGATCTAAAATCAATTTCATCTTATTACTGCCTGATGATTTTTACCACTTTTTTCAAAACTATTTAGGTACATGCTTCAAGAAGAAAACCATTTTCTAAACTTCTGCCAAAAACAAACTAGTCTTCTTACACATGCTGACTCAGTCCTTAAACATTTTTATTCAAGGATTTTCTTTTTGTGTAATGAAAAATTTACCTCTACTTATTTTATAATGGCTAGATGAAGGATATTCAAACATTTGAAATTATAGGACAATTATACATGTCCAATTAAATATAAGTTTAATTTTCAAGTATTAAACTTAACAATTTGGCATCAGTTTATTGACATTTACTTAAATTCCTAACACAGAAATTCTAAAAAATTTTGGAAAAAAATTTTGGAGGGGCGCCTGGGTGGCTCAGTCGTTAAGCGTCTGCCTTCGGCTCAGGTCATGATCCCGGGGTCCTGGGATCGACCCCACATCAGGCTCCCTGCTCGGTGGGAATCCTGCTTCTCCCTCTCCCACTCCCCCTGCTTGTGTTCCCTCTCTCGCTGTCTCTCTGTCAAATAAATAAATAAAATCTTAAAAAAAAAAAATTTTTTTGGAAAAAATATGTGATAAAAATCCAATTCATATGATAGTCTAGTACATAAAATTCTACTAACCACTCTTTTAAAATTTTACTCAGCCACAGTCTTCACACCTAGTGTCATATGACTAAACTCTCACCAACTAACAGATCTATTCAGACAGTATCAATTAGAAATAGATTACTGTTCAACCAAAGATGCTATCTGGTCTGGAAAGGAGGACAAAAAGACCACAAATCAGCCACAAAGGTGGTATTCACGTGTAAAGAAACTGCTTGACCACTTAGCTTTGTTAATCACGCAAAACTATGACTTAGACACCAGACTCCTCAGCACAAATGTGAGTTGTTTTTTTTTTTTAACTCAAATTCCTTTCTTTGGCATTTAAGAAATTTAACAATTTCAAGAGGTACCTTCCTCTTTTTTTCTCTCAACTACTCTCTTAAGATGCATTAGCTCTAGCAAAACTGTTCTACTAATTTTCTTTAAACACACCAAGCATGCTTCTGCCACTCAGTTTTTGTCCCTGCTATTTGTCTGGAATGTGTTACCACCTATTTGTCTACCACAGTCTGAGCCTTCAAATTCCAGTCCAACTGTCACCTTCTCCACGAAACTTTTCTTGACGATCAAAATTCATAGTATTTCTTTATCCAAAGAAACAAACGCAATCCTAGCACAATCCTAGCATGCAATCCTAGTAACCGGCATTTAATTTATAAGTTATATATGTTAATTTCAAATATTGTTTCTTCATATAAATGGAAATCCAATCCAGTGTTATTCTAGTATAAATCTACTTTCCCCAATGGACTAATACTATTTAAGGGCTGGTTTTAACAGCACCAATCACAGCACTCCTACCTTGGTAGGAAGTTTTGAATGTTTGATCTTAATAATTTTATTTATTTATTTATTTATAAGGTTTTTTTTTTAAAGATTTTATTTATTTATTTGAGAGAGAGAGAATGAGAGAGAGCACATGAGAGGGGTTATTTTTATTATAAGAATCGAGCAGGGAGCCCGATGCAGGACTCGATCCAGGGACTCCAGGATCATGACCTGAGCCGAAGGCAGTCGCTTAACCAACTGAGCCACCCAGGCGCCCTGATCTTAATAATTTTAAAACATGAAAAAAAAAACGTATTATAGCAGTTCCCAACTTTTAAAATACCACATCATAGGGGCGTCTGGCTGGCTGAGTCTGTAGAGCAGGTGACTTCTGATCATGCGGTTGTGAGTTCAAGCCCCAATGGTGTATAGAGATTACTTATAAAAAAAAAAAACTAAAAATAAACTAAAAAAATAAAATATCACATCATACACACACAAAAAAGATAAAATATTTGTAACCTCCAAATATGGAGTCCCTCAGACTCCTATATTTAGGCACACCTGTAACTGTATGGAAGTACACTAGCTGGGAAGCTCTGCATTAATGTAAAAAACCAAATGCCAACAGCAAGGGCAAGAAGATTGGTAAATTCCTTTGTTATTTTTGTATTCAGCTTTCTATTATAAACATTATCTAGAAACCTCTTGATTTGTTGTCTTCAGCAAATAAAAACTTGTTAAGCTTTTATATAATGTATAAACTCTACTCATTTTATCTTTCTAAGTGGGGAATTCAACTGGACATATTTCCATGTGCCAACAACCTCAGCCTAGTGCTTAACTTAAAACATTAATTCTGAAAATAGAAGCTAATAGAAACAAAATTCATTAATGACCTTAAAACCTGTTTTCCTACTGTGAGAACTCATCAGTTTTTTCCTTGGATGTCTACAGATTTCTGATAGGAAAAATAAATCATGGTATTGGCATTCTACATATCAATGTCGCTTATTTCATATAGGATTTTTAACATGCCTTCACCTAATTTCTATTTAATTCAAGGTGTTGAATTAAGACCTAAGTGAGACTTGATTTCAACACCATCTTTGTTACTAACATTTTGTCCCCACCACCTCATTTCTTTAAACAAACTAAAAAAACCCAGAAACTAAAACAGTCACTCAATTCCCTTTGAGTTTTTAAGGATATCTAAATAGGGTTCTTACCCCTCTTAACCTCAATGTGATACGTAAGTTTAATCATTCCCATAAAGAACTCTTGTTGCCAGGAGTTAATAAAATGGCTTTTTTGCAACATATTAATTTGCCAATTTGCTAATTTAAAAGTAAGCATTACGGGATGCCTGGGTGGCTCAGTCGGTTAAATGTCTGCCTTTGGCTCAGGCTGTGATCCTGGGGTCCTGGAATCGAGTCCTGCACTGGGCTCCTCCTTGCCCAGTGGGGAGCCTGCTTCTCCCTCTGCCTGCTGCTCCCTCTGCTTATATGTTCTCTCTCTCTCTGACAAATAAATAAATAAAATCTTTAAAAAAAAAAAAAAAGTAGGCATTATTTTAAATAAATAAATGTAGGCATTACTTGAGAATACATAATGAGAGCCTGGGCATTCTTATATTAGCTGATAGAAGTCCAAAATGGTACAACCCCTATGGAGGAGAATTCGACCACCTCCAAAAAAAAAAAAAACAACACATACATATATATCTGTATCTATATATCTATATAGATACAGATATAAATAGATAGCTCATAAATTTACTCTTTGACCCAACAATTCCACTCCTAGAAATCTGCCCTGAAGATACACTTCTACAAATACAAAACACGTGAAACAAGGTTATTGACATTAGCATTATTTGTAATAGCAAAATATCAGAAACAATCTCAAATGTAACAATGAGACTAGCTGAATAAACTATGGCACATCTACACATACAGTACTAAAACACCACGAAAAAGAATTAAAAAAAGATTTCCAGATATGGAAATTTCCAAGTGAAACTGGAGTGACTTCCAAAATATACTAAGTGAAAAAAAGCAAAGTACAAAAGAGTACATATAGTCTACATTTTTTTAAAAAAGATTTTGTTTATTTACTTGAGAGAGAGAATGAGCGGGGTGAGGGGCAGGGGGGAGAGAGAGAGAGAGAGAGAAAGAAGCAGACTCCCTGCTGAGCAGCAAGCCTGAGGCGGGGCTCAATCCCAGGACCCGGAGATCATGACCTGAGCTGAAGGCAGATGCTTAACGGACTGAGCCACCCAGGCACCCCAGTAGTCTACACTTTGAGTAAGAAGGGAGACAACACAGAAAGGACTGACCAAGAACTAATGAAAATGACAAGATTTATTTATTTTTATTATAAGAAAATATATGCCTGTACGAGTGGGGGAAGGAGCAGAGGAAGAGAGATCCTCCAGCAGGCTCCCTGATAAGCATGGAGCTGGACACAGATGGACGGGGGCGGGGGGGGGGGGCGCGGGTGGCAGCCTCCCAGGGCCCTGAGATCATGACCTGATAGCCTGAGCCGAAATCAAGAGTTGGTCACTCAACCAACTGAGCCACCCAGGCACCCTGAAAATGATTACCTATAGTGGGTGGTTGCATGGAAAGGATAAGGATGGGAGTAAGGCTTCTGAAAAGTATAAGTTTTTATATAGTACTGACTTTTGAACCATGTAAAATTAAATAAAAAGAATGAAGTAATCCCTAAAATTAAATACTCCAATTCAACAACAACAGAAAAACCAAACCAATTAAAAAATGGGCCAAGGACCTGAATAGACATTTCTCCAAAGATACACAAATAGCCAACAAGCATGAAAAGATGCTAAACATCACTCATAAGGGAACTACAAATCAAAACTACAATGAGACATCACCCCACACCTGTTAAATATAGCCACTACCAAAACACAGAAGGGGTGCCTGGGTGGCTCAGTCGGTTGGGCGTCTGCCTTTGGCTCGGGTTGTGATCCCAAGGTCCTGGGATCGAGCCCCACATTGGGCTCCTTGCTCAGCAGGGAGCTTGCTTCTCCCCTGTCTGCTGTTCCCCCTGCTTCTGCTTGCTCTCTCCCTCTCTGTCAGAGAAATAAATAAAATCTTAAAAAACAAACAAACAAAAAAACAACCACTGAAAATAATAAGCACTGGTGAGGATCTGGAGAAATTGGAATCCTTGTGCACTTCTGGTGCAGCTGCTATGGCAACAATAATTTTCTAATTTTCAAAAAAATTAGAAATGGAACCATCATATGATCCAGCAGTATATATTCTGGGTATACATGCAAAAGAATTGAAAACAGGATCTCAAAGAGATACCCAGGTTCACTGTAGTATTCTTCACAACAGCCAAGAAGGAGAAGCAACCTGAATGTCCATCAACAGATTACTGTATAAAGAAAATGGTATATACGCACAACGTATTATACAACCTTTAAAAAGAAGAAACTCCTGTCATATGCTACAACACGGATAAGCCTTGAGGACATTTTGCTAAGTGGAATAAGCCAGTCACAAAAAGATGCTATGTGATTCCACTTATATGAGGTATCTAAAGTAGTCAAACCCCTAGAAACAGAAAATAGAATGGTGGTTGCCAGGGGCTGGGCGGGGGGAGGGGGGGGGAAGGAGGGAGTTATTCACAGGATACAGAGTTTCAGTTCTGAAAGATGAAAAAGTTATAGAGGTCTGTTGTATTAACAATGTATACATATGTGGAAGGGGCAGAGGGAGGCTCACAAAGAAACAAGGCACATAGTTGACAGTGCTGTACTGTAGACTTAAAAATGGTTAAGATGGTAATTTTATGTTGTGTGTTTTTTAGCACAATAAAAAAAAAGTAAGAATCACATTGATCAGTGGAAATAAAAAGTATTGTGTGTATAAAAATTGAATACAAACAGAAAGAAAGAAACCAATTGTATATAAAATTGATAATGTAATCACTTGGACAAAAGAATTCAAATTCAAGTAACTAACAAATAATGTACTCTATACAACCTTAGGGGTACAACAAAACTGCAAAAAATCTTGCAAGGGATACTGGTATAGTATTGAATTTTGTCTGAGTTTACAGCAGGGTAGTACAAGGAAATAAATTTATCAAAGTTAAGGGAAAACAGGATTTATACTGTAGAAGAAGGATGATACAAATATGGAATGGAGGAAGTTTAGGAAAAACTGTGGGGCTATTTTTGTTTTGTTTTATTTTTTTTAAGTAACCTCTGCCCCTAACATGGGGCTTGAACTCACAACCCCGAGATTAAGAGTCACATGCACAGGGTGCCTGGGTGGCTCAGTCGGCTCCAGGTCCTGGGATCCGGCCTCACATTGGGCTCCATGCTCAGCGCAGAGTTGGCTTGTCCCTCTCCCTCTGCTCCCCCCGACCCTGCTCTCTCTCTAAAGTAAATAAATAAAATCTTTAAAAAAGGGAAAAAAAAAGGATCTGCATGCTCTACTGCCTGAGCCAGCCAGGCGTCCCTGTGGTGTTGGATTTTAACTGAACAGAATGAACTCATAATTTAAAGTATGTATATTTCCTAGCTCTACACACTGATAGGGCCTGAAAAATTACCTCCTACTACCTATGTGAACCCAATGCCCACGCCCAGACCTTGGTTTATAAACACCACTCTCTAACTAAAATGGAAATAGGACCCTGTGGAAAAAATGACCTATCCAAATCTGGGGCAAGAAAGCACAAGGTGAACATGTTGCACCAGAAAACAAAAGAAGTGCTCAAAGACTCAGAGAGACATCAAAAAGATACTAGATGTTTCAAAAGGACACCAAAGCCAGCATGCTCATTTTGGGATAATTTGACTCTCAAAGGGAATAAAGACAGTAGACTATAATGCACTGAATGAAGAATCCATGAATAATTTTTTTAAAAAGGGGAGCAGGTGGGGTGCCTGGGTGGCTCAGATGGTTAAGCATCTGCCTTCGGTTTGGGTCATGATCTCCAGGTCCTGGGATTGAGCCCCACGTCGGGCTCCCGGCTGGCTCAGCGGGGAGCCTGCTTCTCCCTCTCCCTCTGCCCCTCCCCCTGCTTGTGTGCTCTGTTTCCCTCTCTCAAATGAATAAATAAAATCTTAAAAAGGGGGGGCGGGTAGGAGGGGGAAGGCTCTTTTCTACAGAGGAAGGCCAGCTAACACATGTAGAAGGAATGATAGAATTTAAAAAAGGCAACATTTTATAATCACCAAAGTGGATACTAAAACAGTTAAGTAAAAATTGTTAGAAAACAAATTATTCTCACAAACTGTCACTTTAAATATTACTTAGTAATTGCAAAGCTGGGAAAGGTATATTTACAATGGAAAGAGTTGACCAATTGTAACCAAGTGATCAAACTTAGCATAACCAACAGGACAAAATGACATTCTGTGCCTCCTGATGATGCAAAGGAGACTAACTATACATCACCACTTGCATGGTAAAGTACACACCAAAAAAAGTTCAACCTAAGCACGAGGAAATGAGAAAAACAGATTATGGCACTCCTATGAGACCAATGCTTCAAAAATGTCACATCATGAATGACTCCCCCCCCTTCCAACAACGGTGACAGAACTTTTTTTTTTTTTTTAAGATTTTATTTATTTGACAGAGAGAGACACAGTGAGAGAGGGAACACAAGCAGGGGGAGTGGGAGAGGGAGAAGCAGGCTTCCCGCCGAGCAGGGAGCCCAACACCGGGCTCGATCCCAGGACCTGGGATCATGACCTGAGCTGAAGGCAGACGCTTAACGACTGAGCTACCCAGGCACCCAGAACTTTCTAAATTAAAAAGGAGACTAAAGAGGGGCGCCTGGGTGGCTCAGTCAGTTAAGCCTCCAACTCCTGATTTCAGCTCAGGTCATGATCTCAGGGTTCTGAGATGGAGCCCTGCATCAGGCTCCACGTTCAGCAGGGACTCTGCTTGAGATTCTCTCTCCCTCTCCTTCTGACCCCCTCCCCCGCGCACACATGCTCTCTCTCTAAAACAAATAAAAATCTTTAAAAAAGGAGACTAGGGAGGCCTGGATGGCTCAGTTGTTAAGCGCCTGCCTTCAGCTTGGGTCATGATCCCAGGGTCCTGGGATTGAGCCCCACATCGGGTTCCCTGCTCCTTGGGAAGCCTGCTTCTCCCTCTTGCACTCCCCCTGCTTGTGTTCCCTCTCTTGCTGTGTCTGTCAAATAAATAAAATCTTTAAATAAATAAATAAAATAAAATAAAATAAAAAAGGAGACTAAAGAGACATGACATATGCAAATGATCCTATACTGAAACTTGGATAGAGGAAAAAATCCAATTTTTAAAAAGTCATTTTTAACTGATGGTTGCCAGAAGGGAGGGGCTGGGGTAAATGCAAAATGAGTGAGGGGGGCATGTGAGGTAGAGGATTCTAATCATGGAATGAATAAGTCACAGGGATAAAAGGTACAACGTAGGCAATATAGTCACTGATACTGTAATACCATTGTATGGTAACAGATGTAACATACAGACCTATGCAATCACTACGTTGCATACCTGAAACTAATATAACACTGTGTGTCAACTGTATGTCAATAAAAAAACTTAAAAATTAAAAAATAATTAAATAAAAAAATTAACAGTCATTTTTAGGACAACTGGGAGAACTTTATTATGGACAGTATAACAGATAACACTGTACCAATGTTAAGTTTGGAGTGTGATAACAATCACTCTTCTAAGAAGAACACTGAAGCATTCACAGGGAGAATGTCATGATGTCTGTAGGTACAAAAAAGTGTATCATGTCTGTCTCCCTCTGTGTGTGTATGGAGAAACAAAAGCAAACAAAGGTGACAAAATGTTAACAACTGGTAAACCTAAGTGAAGGGATATAGGTGCTGAAGGTACAATTTTTCCAACTTTTCCAGAGGTCTGAAATGTCTCAAAATAAAAAGTTGAGGTAATTCTTAAAAAGGAGGAGGGAGTGGAAAAAACATCATAATTAGCCAGCAATACTCTCCAGTAAAAATTCAAATAATAAAAGAAACAGGATTCTAAGATCAAATCATGAGATTCCCACATAATTTCTCCCTACCTAGCCCATAAAAAAATTCCTACGAATTTTTCTTACAGTATTTAAAATAAATTTCACAAATCTAGCAAGTTGGCTGCAAATATATACTATTATTTTTGAAATTAAGTGTTTTTCAAATTTATGAATACCGCTACAAAGTCTACAGTTAGTATACTCTGACTTGTCAAAAGAGCTCCTGTGATAGATTAAAGATGGCTACAAATTCTTTCTTTCTTCTTCCACTGAGAAGTAGAGTCATTTTTTTCTCCCCTTGAATGTAGATTGGGCCATGAGCACTTTAACCAACAGAGTAAGACAGATGTGACATTGCCAATTCTGAACCAAGCCTTTAAAAAGTACTGGCAAATTCCTCCATGGTGTCTTAGAGCCTGAGTCCAACTACCCTGCGAGAGAGACCATGTAGAGAAGCCCCAAGATTACATCATAGATAGGAAAAAGGCCCAGCTGAGTTCAACCTTACAGCTGTTCCTACCAAAGCACAAAGTGTTTGAGAGAAACCAGTGTGGATTTTCTAGACCAGTTTAGACACCAGCTGAATAACTGAATGAGCACAGTAAGGAACATGGAGAAGAATACTCAAGTCAAGCCAAGCCTGCCCAAATTCCTGATTCACAAAATTGTGAGATAAAGAAGGAAAGTGGCAGATGTCAAAGGTAGAAGCAACCCAGATGTCCATTGACAAATGAATGGATAAACAAAAGATGCTTTATATATACACAGTGAAATACTATCTAGCCTTAAAAAGTAAATTCTGACATATACTATATGGGTGAACCTTGAAGACATTATGCTAAGTGAAACAAGCCAGTCACAAAAGGACAAACACTATTATGATTCTACTCATATTAGGCTCTTAGAGTATTTAAATTCAGAGACACAAAGTAGAAAGGTGGTTGCCCCTGCTAGGGGAAGGGGGAAAGAGTTACCATTTTTTTAAGATTTCATTTATTCATTTGAGAAAGAGAGAGAGAAAAAAAAAAAAGCACTCCCACAAGCAGGGGGAAGGGCAACAGAGAGGGAGAGGCAGACTCCAGCTAAGCAGGGAGCCTGATGCGATGCAATGCAATGCCTGGCTGATGTGATGCCAGGCTTGATCCCAAGACCCTGAGATCATGACCTGAGCTGGAGGCAGACCCTTAACCACTTGACCCACTGAACCACCCAGGTGCCCCAAGAGTTACTGTTTAATGGGTACAAAGTTTCAGTTGGAAAATATGAAAAAGTTTTGGACATGAATGGTAGTGATGGTTGCACAACAATGTGAATGCGCTTGATACCACAAAACTACTCTTAAAAATGATTAAAATGGGGACGCCTGGGTGGCTCAGTTGGTTAAGTGTCTGCCTTCGGCTCGGGTCATGATCCCAGGGTCCTGGGATCGAGTCCCACATCGGGCTCCCTGCTCAGCGGGGAGTCTGCTTCTCCCTCTGCCTGCTCTGCCTGCCACTTCTCCTGCTCGTGCGCGCTCTCTCTCTCTGATAAATAAATGAATAAAATCTTAAAGATTAAAATGGCAAAATTTATGTTATATATATTTTACCATAATAAAATTTAAAAAAAAACACAGCTGTTTTAAACCACTAGGCTTGGGGTAGTTTGTTACATACCAACAAATGAGCAGAACAGTTCCTCTACACAAATGCAAGTCTAAAATAAGAACTGTGCTACAGTTAGCATTACTTCCCAAATACATATTGGCTATATTATAGGGCTTCATTTTAAGAAATCCTGCCTATTGAATTTTTTAATTTCCTAGCAGAATCTTCTGCAAAGAAGACTTAATACAAATATTAAAATAAAATATGCAAACAGATTTTAGACTGGAAGTTAATACTGAATTATATGTAAAATTAGCATCCTATGTGGCATTTAGGGATAAATAAAAATCTTTTATGGAAGTGAAAATAATTATAACCAAAGTAGGTATTTCTGGGATCCACCTGGAGGAAAGGAAGGGAAAGAATTCATGGCCTTCCTGCCCCTAATCTATTCTTCCCCTCTCACAACCTACATCTGATGAGAAAAGAGAGATGCCCTACCTTAAGTCAAGCCACCACATCCTAATTCCGAACTATATCAAACAAGCTACACTACAGAAAGCAGAAGTGAGAGTGTGGGGCAGAGGGAATGGTTGACACAAAGAGAAAGGTGACATTAAAATACAAAGAAAATACATAAATAACACCTGGTGGGAGAAAAATGGGGGACATATTCAGAACAATGAAACCTTGTTATTTAATCTTTCCTAATTCTTAGCACCAAAGTAGTACGAATTTTTATTTGATTCTGTGACTGGATGAATACGGCAGATTTGGGTATGAAGTTAATAGCCAGAGAACTGTCTGGGGTACTGAACTCTGACACCAGGTAATAAGAAGTGGATATAAGAAACAATCTTGAGGGCCCCTGGCTGGCTCAGCTTGAGTGTGCAACTCCTGATCTCAGGGTGGTGAGTTCAAGCCGCAGGTTGGGTGCAGACATTACTTAAATAAATAAATACTTAAATCTTCAACTGGTCCGTCCCTCTCTCTAAAAATGAAGGCTTATAAGGACTTTCTACTTCCAAAACAGCAAGAAAGGAAGGAATAAAATGTGAGTAGCATGTAGTTCTATATTAATACATGATTTGAAACCGACGTGTATAACAAACTGTGGGCAGAAGCTCTTAATGGAGCTGTGTACAACACTGTTTATAGGTGTATTTTGAATGTGTTATAAAAGTTATCAGACATGACTGCTACATTAGTTTCAGAATCCTTAACTATACAGAAAGAAGGCTATTTGTGAACTACAGATCTTGATGCTTAATGTAACATTGGTAGTAAACAATCTGCTGTCCTTTCAAACAGATAACTTTTGTACGGCCTTTAATAGTTCTAAAATTAATATATAACTGCAACTTATCTAAGTAACAAAACCGTTTGTTTATTTATTTTAAAAAGTAGGCTGCACACCCAACAGGGGGCCTGAACTCATGACACTGAAATCAAGAGTTGCATGCTCTACCAAATGAGCCAGCCAGGCAACCCTAAGCAACAAAACTGTTAGTGATAGTTTTCAGCTTTCTGTAACTAGGGTTGATCACAACATCTCAGACTCCGTTTCTTCATCTGGAAAATCAGAACAGAACCAAATAACCTCTAAACTACCTTTTGGTTCTAAAATTCTAAATATCCATGTTATCTCTCTGGTATGCAATCTCAGGTAAAGACTTAGTTGCAATTCAAAATATTTTCAAATTATCCTTCATTTCAAAAATACAAATATTTCTCTAATCCACTATTATTATTTTTTTCTAATCCAATATTAATACAAAGTATTCATTTGTCCACTGACCAAATATTTGCTGGGCACCTAACAATGTGCCAGGCATTGGACTTGGTGCTGGCAGGGTACAAAAATAAACAAAAAGAGACTTGGTACCTGTATTCATGAACATATGCATAAGTGTAATATCACATCTGTAATAAATGATACGCAGGAGCTAAAAGAACACATAATGGGGAATCTAAGAGACTTCCCTTAAGAAAAACAAATGAGTGACAAAAGAACAAATTAATGACAAAGGAAGTTGAGAAGAGTACACGTATGGGTTATGTAATGTGGAATCTGTCTAGGCAGAAATGAACATGGCATGTTCAAGGAACTGATCGAAGGCCAGTGTGACTGGACATAAGAATATGTAAAGTAATTCCTCGGAAACTGAAATTAAAACCTGTAATATATATACAAAAGTATACCTTAGCTATTCCAAAGACATATTCTAAGAACCATTTTCTTTTTTTAAGATTTTATTTATTTGACAGAGAGAGAGACAGCGAGAGAGGCAACACAAGCAGGAGGGAGTGGGAGAGGGAGAAGCAGGCTTCCCGCTGAGCAGGGAGCAGACGCGGGGCTCAATCCTAGGACCCTGGGATCATGACCTGAGCTGAAGGCAGACGCTTAACGACTGAGCCACCCAGGTGCCCCTAAGAACCATTTTCAAGAAAGCTTCAAAGCATTACAATTGTTTCTAATGTTAAAAAAAAATGCTGTCCTATATCTCCTTGCAAAAGAACAAATGAATTCATTGATTCCCTTCTCTTTTCACTTTACCGTTTTCAATTGCATAATAAAAATACCTTCTTAGTTCTACTTAGATTCCTTTGAAGAAAATCAGCTATAAGAATGAAAATAAATATGATGTTATTGCCCTGGCTCTGCCACTAAGCCACTCTATGACTGATCTCAGTACATGTTACTTGGCCACTTTGGGCCTAAATTTTCTCATTTGTGAAATACAAGGAGTTCTAGAATTTCCTTTAAGATCCTTCTAACTCTAAAATTATGGTTCTATTGTAAAAATGTTTGTCCCATTCTTGAAAACTGAAGAGAATGGACCAAACGTCTCTGAATTTCACTAAGATTTTACCTGCCATTAAGCTCTGTTTGCATTTATACAGCATTTGAACATTGTTGCTATGTTACAATAAAAAAAAACTACTGAATTTATAAAATTTGCCCATAATTAAGGGTTTAATAAACACAAGAATTATCAAAAATAGTTAAACATTGTTAAAAATCTACGCTTCCAATGAGACAGTACTACTTTAACTAACCAGGGATCCCTAGAAAGCACAAAGTCAAAACAGACTTAGAAAAATAAGGGGAAAAATCGTAAGATTCTTGAGAAAAGCAAAATTTTAGCAGGACATTCAAACTGGTTAATATGTATGTCAATTTTAACTTCCAAAAGAACACATAACAAATGATTTCCTAACCCAAAGCTCATTCTAGACTTGGTTATATGTCCATTTATATAACAGCATTTCTAATAATCTATCTGCAAGTAGAAAAAGTACATATGGTCGTAACTTTTTTAACCAGATTATCCATCACTAGAATTCAAGATTTCAATACTCCTGATATGAAAATAAAAAATTAAAAATCTATAAATTGTTTACTTAACAGCTTTGTATTTCATAATTTTTCAGCATCTCCAAACATTCACTATAACCTTAAGAAGCATCAATTAAGCACCTCACCTCGTGTATAATCTTTAGTATCAAGTTTATTTTAACGGAAGGTAATGTGTCCTTTTCCTTCAACAGAGGCAACAAACTGCAGAATTTCATTAGATTTTAAAAACTAAGGTAAAGGAATACTTTAAATATTCATTAATCACTCACAACTTCATAAACATTTAGTAGGCACTATATTAAGCTCTAGAACAAAGGGGCAAGATCATTCCCTAAAAATACATTTCATCAAGTTGCCCAAGGTACAAACACTGTCAACATTGTTTCTTCCCTCACCTCCCACCAAGTCTGATTGATTCTAACTCTGAAACATTTCTTGGTTCCTTCCCTACCTCTCTTCCCCCTACCATTGCCTGGCTTCAAGATTTCAACATCTTTCACCTACACTATTACCAGTTTCCTAGCTGGACTCCCTGCCTCAAGTCTTTTCCTTTCCTTGTTCCAATCTAGCCCTAGTTGTGACAGACAAAATATTTTCAGCACTGACAAATGTTCCCTGGGGGTCAAAGACGCCCTGGCTAAGGGGCACCTGGGTGGCTCAGTTGGTTCAGTGTTGAACTCTTGATCTCAGCTCAGGTCTTGATCTCAGGGTGGTGAGTTCAAGCCCGGCACTGGGCTCCACACTGGCCATGGAGCCTACTTTAAAAAAAAAAAGAAAAGAAAGAAAGAAAGAAAGAAAGAAAAAGAAAATGCCCTGGCTGAGAACCACTGCATCAAGTTGATCCCTTCACAAGAACAGCACTTATCTTGTAAGGCTGTGGGCACAATCTATGTCCATGCAACAGAAAGCAAAAATCGGACCAATATAAGCCTAAAACTTACAACCTTGATCTTAGGGTCACCATGGTTTAAATAAGCTAACTTTTTTAGAGCTAAAATATTCTCTCTTGAAAACCCCTTTGAACATGTGGACCTAAATCATCACCTTACTTCAAGTCTGAATTTTGAAGTCAGTACATTCTGTCAAAGTTTAACCATACTAAATTCGTATTTAAGCTTCTGGATATTAGAAAATTGTGACAATTAAATAAAATGCTTTGGTGATTAAATCAGTCTCCTCAGAAATTAATGGAAATAGGAACCCTCCTAGGCAAGCTATTGCCTACATTTAAGGTTGTAAGCTACTCTGAACAGTATTCTCATAAATATTTCTAGAAAAAAGTTCTAAAAAAGCACCTAAATTCTTATGCTTGAAAAAACAGGCACACTCCTTTTAATTTCATATAATGATTACATCCCTACAGAACTATTCAAAGATACAGCCAAGAAAGAATACCTTTCAGAGAGGGTAAAAAAACGAGATGATACCTAAAAAAAACCCGGGTAGGTGAAACTGTAAAGGCCAGGCCTAGCAGTGCAGTAATACCACAGGAGAGCACCTCCTACCACAAACGTTCTGAAGTGTGAACCCTGTGTCCAGACGCTCACCTTCAGTCGCTTGATCATTTCATCCGTGGTGATCTTGTCGGTGATCTCCTTTACCCCCGGAGGGTAAGCGATCTTCCCGTCTGCACTCACGACGCCACACAGGGCCGTGGCAGGCTTGGGCTGCGCGGTGAAGTCCATCCTGGGGGACAACTTTTCTTTCACAGTCCTCTACCGGCCTCTATCGGTCAGAAAACAAAAGTTCAGCGAGAAAAGGGAGACTTTGTAACCTCTTTTTTCATTTCAAAAATCTCTAATCTGCAAAGGGCCCTTTATCCGGGGAGGCCGGGGACTCGGCGGCGGCCCCGCCACTCGCCCCTCCCCGGGCCTAGACCCTGGTGGCCGCCCCGCCACCCGCACTCACGCGGGCCCCGCCAGCTGCGGGCCCACGGGGCTCTCCGGCACCAGCCGCCGCGGCCGCGGGAAGCGCCGAGCAGCGCCAGGAGTTTCCCATTCCGCCTTTCACAATGAAATCCACCCCCAAGCACCGAGGTCCGAAGTTTGGCAGCCTCCCGAGCCCGGCGAGGCCCTCACGGCCCCCGCTCGGTCGGAGAGAAGCCCCGAGTCCCCCGCCCGGCCAGTCCCCTCCGGGAAAGGAGACGCGAGGCCTATAGGGCTCGGCTTAGGCCGCAAAACTAGGGACCCAACCGGACCCACACGCAGCGATGGCTCCGGGAAACGAACGCCTTTGCCGGGCCGAGCTTCGGGACCCCAGGCGTCCCCGCCACGCTCCCGCCCCTCCCCTGTCCCGCGGGAGGGGAAAACAAGACGCCCTCCACCCCAAACCCCACGCCAGGAAGCGGCTGACGCGGCTCCGCACTTCACATTTTGTTCCTCCAACTTCGGCGGAGGGACCCTGGCGGCTTCTCTCGCCCCCCGACTGCTCGGCGCCGTCCGGCGCTGCCGAGGCCTCACTGGCACCTCCGGGCAGCCCCGCCGGGCCTCGGTCCCGCGCCCCCCCCCCCGCCCCGGTCTCCCCTTCCGTCCCCTCCCTCCACCAACCGAGGGCGGGAGCCGAGCCACCGCCGCCTTTACCTCCTCCTCCTCATGCGGGCGGAAGGTGCATCGAGCGCCCGGGCCTCTGTCAGGTGGTTGCGCCGCCGCCCCTCGTCGGGCTGCACACAAAGCGGCTCCGCGGGTCCCGCCGCCGCCGCCGCCGCCCGCCCGGGAGCGGCGCTGGGGCTGGCGGTGCCGAGGAGGAGCAGCCGCCGCGGGGGGAGACGCGGGGCGAGTGTGCGCTGGGCGGGGAGACACTGCCGCTCTCCGTCTGGCCGAGGAAGAGCAGCCTCAGAGAAGGCACCTCCGGGACCGTGTGCGCCCGGGACCCCCGCGGCCCGCCCGCCCACACCTCGCGCCGGCCGGGTCCGCCGACCGGGACCCGGACGCCCCTCGCAGCGGCGCGCGCCCGGCCGTCCGTGCCCCCGGGAGCCGGCTCTTCGCGCACACACCAGCCGGTCACGCGAGCGGTGCGAGAGCACGCGAGAGCAGGGCGCGCGCCTCGCTCCCTCCCCTTCCTCCGCCGGCCGTGCCTCCGCCTCCCTCGGGCCCGAGGCGGCAGCGCGCGAGGCGGACAGCGCCGCCACCCGGTTGGCGCCAAGACTTGCGCCTCTGGGAGGATTGGACCCAAAGGGCAAGCGAGGAGGGGCCCCTGTGGCGGGAAGAGAACCCGGTCCCAGAGGCCCTTGTGAGGGCACGCAGGACGAACTGAGCTTTACGTTATGCCGCGAAGATGAGTTCATGACTTTTGGGGGTCATCCTGAGAGACATGGACGGAACTGGTTGAAAGACGGTTAATTACTCGGTGAAAATGAACTGATTTCCTCCCCAGGAACAGAAGATCTGCAAACTGAGGAAAAGTTTTACAACATGGCACAACGTGAGCTACTCATTCTTGTTCCTTCTGACAGCCACCAGAGTTTTTGCCTTCCCCTCTTTGCATTTCTAAAATTAATATTTTGAAAGATGCAAAATATGAAAATAGCTTTGAGTCGAGTAGTTCTCAAAGAATGGTCTGAAACATAGGTTCCTGGGCTCCACTCCCAAACCTAGAGAATAAGGATCTCTGAGTGACACCCAGAAGTAAGCATGTTTACAAATTAGCTAGATGGTTCTTGTGAATATGGAAATAAAAATATTTCTTAAAAATGTTTTAAATATACCCAGAATAACTTTTTCTTTCATCCAAAGGAAGACCCAATGCAGTGGGTTTGAGCAGTTTAATGTAAAAAAATAAATTAAGCAAATGAACCTCAGGTGCACATGTATCAGAAGATGAAGTTGAAAAAAGAATACAATAATATGAAATAGCATTCAGCTTTTGAAACTGACCACTACCATAGTTTAAAATTATATTTGATTATTATTCTTGATGGATATCCATTGGTCTTTTCCACATCCTTTACTTGGTCAGAAAAATATTAAAGGTACTGTACTCGCTGAATTGTTTTTCAAGTATTACATAAGGGAGCAATCATCTTGGAATGGAACTGGCCATAGTTGCTCATTTGCTAGAACTGCCCAAAAGTCAGTGCTTTGTTTTTGGGCACTTGGAGTAGCCAACAATCCATGTAAGTTCATCTTCATCCAAACAATTAAACCGACCAAAACCTACTCTCTTTTAAGTGCTCCCTCTCAAGGTGGTTTTTTTTTTTCAAATCTGTCATATTTAAATAAGAAAAGAGTGGTGCTTTTTGTTTTCATTTTTTTTCTGAGTAATTTACCCATTATTAAATGGAGTTTTGTATATGCTCAGCAATTTTAATTTTACACAATTTATGACTTTGTTAATATTGTTTGACTTTATAAACACAAGATTAGTAAGCCCTAAGGATTACAACACACAAATAAATTGAATTTAGGGGCGCCTGGATGACTCAGTTGGCTAAGGGGCTGACTCTTGATTTCCGCTCAGGTCATGATCCCAGGGTTGTGAGATCAAGCCCCGTGTTGGGCTCTGCACTGGGCATGGAGACTGCTTAAGATTCTCCATTCTTTCTCCCTCTCCCTCTGCTCCCCTCCCCCCCAAAAATTAACTAATAAATAAATAAATAAATGGAATTTATACAATTCTAAAATTCAGGAATTCTGAAATCTCTGCTTTTAACCTCGTTTCTTAAACATTTGTTTCCACTTGCAGTAAATGAGAAGGGATACATTTATTTGTGCAATGATTATTTAGAGTGCCTGCTATGCAAGGCATTGTTTTGGGCACTTAGAAAAAAATTGGTAATGGAGAAGGGGACAGAAATCCCTGCCCACCCTGGTGGAACTTAATTTGGGGAGAGACAGACAAGAGAATAAATAAATTGCTATGGAGGAAAATGGAGTAGAAGAGGAATGCAGATCACATGTAGCCTTTTAGGCCCTTGGTCTTTGGAAGGACTTTGGCTTATACTATGACTGAGATGGGGGAATTATTGAAGTAGTTTAAACAGAGAAGTGACATGATACGATTTATGTTCCATGAGCCAGGCAACCTTGGGCAAATTACTTAGTCTTCCTGTGCCTTATTTTCCTTTCATCTGTAAAACAGGGATAATAGTTTCTATCTCTGAGGGTCATTATGAGGAATAAATAAGTTGACATTTGTAAAGTGCCTAGAATAGTAACTGGTACATACTAGGCTCTACATAAGTTATATATATATATATATATATATATATACATATATAAAATGAAAGAATCATTCTAGCTGCTGGGTTGAAAACAATGTAGAAGTACAAGTATAGAATTAGGGTAATCAAGTATAAAACAACTACAAAAATCCCAAGGAGAGATGGTGATAAGGACCAGGTAATAAAAGTGAAGATGATGAAAAATGTGATTATAAATGTGATTATAAAGTGGCTACTATGACCAGGGAGCCGAATTTTTAATTTAATTTAATTTTAAAATCTAGCCACATGTGGCTAGGTGACTATTATATTGGACAGTGCCATTCTAGATTATAGGGTTTGGAGGAGTGATTGACAGAAGATGAGGTTAGAAGATAAACTGTGTTCATATTGAATGCTACAGATGTTGAGCAGGGTGATAGTTTAAAAGGATGAATTGGGGTAATAGGAGACTGAAGCTGTGCATAGTGAAACTGGACTAAGGTAAAACTATAATCAAACATAAAAATGCAAAAATATTTGAGATATTTAAATCAGTTTTTAAAATGTGTCTATTCTGTTTATCTGAAATTACTTATTTGCTCTTCAATTTGAAATGAACTAGCTAAATCTGTCCTGAGTATTTTCGCAAATTATACATATGAATCATCTGTGTACCTCTGGTCACAGAGAAATTAACCATCTGTCATAATCACTATGAAACTTGAAAAAAAATGGTGCTTTATTTTAGTGTCTTTCCAGATACCACTGACATCTTGGCTTAGATTTGCTAAAATTGAAATATATTTAGGCATACAATAATAATTTATCTATCTGTACTGAACTAAATAAGTTTGACATGTTTCACTGATGACTGATAAAGACAAAAAATATGAAGTCTGAATCATTTTGGTCTAATATGACCAAGACGTTAATGATTAACTTGTTTGTCTTAGTAATTTAAAGACTTTATTTGAATTCTAATATCTTAGTCTCCATGCACAATCTCTCTTCAGTTTAAACTGTGAAGGCTGACCTGCGTCATCATTAGTTATATCAGCTTCCTTTTTTTTTTTTTAAAGATTTTCTGTATTTATTTGAGAGAGAGAGAGAGAAAGAGAGCACAAGCAGGGGGAAGGGCAGAGGGAGAGGAAGAAACAGACTCCCCGCTGAGCAGGGAGCCTGATGCGGGGCTCAATCCCAGGACCCTGGGATCATGACCTGAGCTGAAGGCAGATGCTTAACCGACTGAGCCACCCAGGTGCCCCATCAGCTTTCTTAAATTCGTTTAATCAAAATTAAGTATTATTTAACTAGCAGGGGAAAAAAAAGTATAACTAAATATTTTCAAAATATGAAAGAAACTACAAGTATAAATAACACGAGTAAATCTTAGTGATGTAATATGATAACTTGTTTATAACGTTCAAAATCAAAGCTCAGGGTAGTGGTTACCCCTGAAGTACAAAGGGAAGGAGGGTACACAGGGGGACAAGATGGGAGAATGAGTACACAGGTAGATATATTCCTATTAAAGCTTTAGTCTTCGGCAGAATGGTGGCTTCACATATGTTCAATAAAGGATAAGTGAATGAATGTATGAATGAATAAGAAGAGTCCATACACCAATGAGGAATGTGTTTATAACCCAAGGTTGATGATTAAACCAATTCAGGGCATCTGAGTTGCAGAAGAGAAAAAAAAATAAGATGACAAACTCAGGAAATTAGAAAAAATAATATTATAATTTAATATTTTTGGAAATTATATCCCCAAAGTCAAAGAAATTATGCCCCCGATAATTTTTTTCTAATAGTGGTGGTAAAATGAGAAATTATTTGGAGTTATATTTTCTCAGATTGCTTCCCTCCTCAAACTGCTAGTGTTAGGACGATAAATGATTATAGGACTGAAAGAATTTTCATGGTAATTAAACTTTGAACAATCACATTACAGTGTATTTTTATTATGAAGCTTGGGATGCCAGACTCCTATTGTTTTATATGATTACAATAATTAAGAAAGTAAACTTATGACAAATACTTCTTCATTACAGTAAAGGCAGAAGAGATTTATTTATCGAAACATATTAGAGAGGATAATAATTGCCTCCCCTCCTGCAAACTCTTTTAAGAGAGTGGTTCCTATCCCAGCCTTACATATTCTCTCTCTTTCTCTCTCTCACGTGTGTGCGCACATGCGCGCACACACACACACACACACACACCTGACTGAGCCTACAGTGGCACCTGAACCAAGAAAATGCAGTCCATAAGCTGAGCTGAGCCAAACAAAGTATCATGAGATAGGCTGTGAATGAAGACTCAGCAACAGATGGAATTTTTTTTTTTTTAAAGATTTTATTTATTTATTTGACAGAGAGAGAGAGAGCACAAGTAGGCAGAGAGAGAGGGAGAAGCAGACTCTCCACTGAGCAGGGAGCCTGACGCGGGGCTCGATCCCAGGACCCTGGGATCATGACCTGAGCCGAAGGCAGCCGCTTAACTGACTGAGCCACCCAGGCGCCCCAACAGATGGAATGTTTAGCTGAATTATATCAATGCAAAACAGTAACGGTCTTTATCTACATATGTGTAGGCTAAGGAAACCCGATGTGTCCTAATTTTTGTCCTGATTGTTCTGTCTTCCTTGGACTCCCCATAAGAATTGTTTCCTTACAGTAAAATCCCTTTTACCTGAGCTAATTTGAGTAAATTTCTGTTCACCACCAAATATGACTTGATTTAGAATTAACAATTGAACTTGATGAAATCTTAATCATGACCCATGAACCCAGCTTTACTGAGTCAAATAGTACCCCAAATTCATGTCCACCTGGAACCTCAAAATGTGATCTTATCTGGAAGTAGTTCTTTGCAGGTGTAATTAGTTAAAATGAAGTCATGCTGGATTAGGGTGAGCCCTAAATCCAATGACCGGTATTTTTATAAGAAGATATGCAGGGAAGAAGGCCAGGTGACAATAGAGATTGGCATGATGTTGCTTCAAGCCAAGGAATGCCAGGGATGACCAGCAAGTACCAGAAGCAAGGAAAGAGGCAGGGAGGGGTTCTTCTCTTGAGCCTTCAGAGCGAATATGGCCTTGCTGCCATCTTGATTTTGGGCTTCTGGCCTCCAGAACAGTAAGAGAATGAATTTCTGTTCTTTTAAGCCTCTGAGTTTGTGGTACTTTGTTACAATAGCTCTAGGAAACTATAACACCAGCCATGTGTAAAATTTATCTTCAAGTAGATTGGTTAGTAGCTGTAAGAAAGCAAAAGCATTTTACCTTCTGAGAGACAAATTTCATCACTCTCGTTTTTGGACCTAACCCTGTGCTTTTGAAAGAGACCTGTAGAATATTTATAAAGCTGTGACCAACAGTTTATCTTATTTCTACATTTTTTTTTCAGTCGTACTAAGCTTGTGAGCCTCAATTTATCTCTAGAATCTGCGTTTTCATTTTTCCATTTTCTCACATTCTTAGGAAATAAGAACAATATGCAAGCAAATATTTAAGTAATTACACAACTACGATGGAGAAACTGTAAAAATGGAACTGTTCGTTGGCAACCAGCTTCACCAAGCTTTGGCTCAAAGTGTTCATTTGTCAGCTTATATGCAAAAGTCCAAAACTGGAATTTTGAAAGCAGTTTAGAAATGAGAAGATATAATATACTAAACGAGGTTGTATAAAATTGAACAGACCGAAGTCATAGTCAGCTTGTTTAATAATCAAATAATTCTTTTATGTTCACTTTATTAAGAATTTTTTATAAGTGCAATATTTTCTATGACTTATAACCATCAAGTGTCATTATAATAACTGTGGCAGACTGTAGGAATAAGTAGCTGAATTTCAAATTTCTGGTTTAACTGGAAATGTAACCACATTAGAACTGGTAGCCAGCACTATCTGACTTGTCCAAGGAATGTGCCAAGAATTTGCACAACTTTTGCCTTCTGAATTTTTTCAAGTAATTCCAGAAACTGAATAGTTCTTGGACTGTGGGCTACCTAGATAGATACTGTTTTGGAAAAACTCTTCGGAGTACAATTATGCATAGATTTATCCAGAGACTAAAGAAAATTAAGCAGGGAATCTGCAGAAAAGTTAATATGAGCTGTTTCACCTTTCTTTTTCTTTTTTTTGTAGGCGTGGAGCCCAACACAGGGCTTGAACTCATGACCCTGGGATCAAGACCTGAGCTGAGATCAAGAGTAGAATACTTAACCAACTGAACCACCCAGGTGCCCCAAGAACTGTTTCACCTTCTAATCATACCTAAGATTTATCATGATTTTCAGGGGATAGGAAGTTTCCTGTTGATTGAATTCTTTGACAAATTGAAACTTAACCAGAAAATTCCTTTTCTGTCCACTCCATTGAAAATATTTCTAAAATATATCTGTTATCTTTTCAGTCTTTAGAAAGCACAGGATAGGGAACATAATGGGGAATCTTTGGTGTTTGAACATACCCCAAACGCCTCAGGGCTGTCAATCTGAAAGCCACTTTAAATTTCAAAACTGTAAGTATAGAATCAGTGATTGATTTGAGCCAAACACATACTGAGGGTAGAACTTTCCATGGAAGTTAGTTTCATCTCTATGTGTATTTTCAAAAATACAATGGGGAGAGGCCAGTTAAGAACCTTTGGGTTTTGATACATTAAACTACTTAGCACTTACTATCTGGCAGAAGAATGTTGAGGATGCAGAGGTGACAAGATATCCCTGAATTCAACAGGCAGCTTGAAGTTTTCTTGTGTTTTTATTACTATATTTTCATGTATTTGTGCTGTCTTAACTCTCTAATTTGGAAACCAGAAGTCTGGATAGAAGATAATGGACTTGGGATGATGGGGAAATAAGAATTTTCTTAGGAGTAAGCAAGGAGAAAATGTTAGCCTTGGCTCTCTCTTGTTAATGAGGTTATGGGATATGCTTTTCTCTTTCTTCATACTTTCATGTACTTTCCAAACTTTCTGAAAAAAGTTTGTTCAGAAAAAAATGGTTCCAAGATATTTAAAATTGGAAAACAAATTTATTTTTTAAATGTTACAGACAAAATCTACATCTAATGAGATAAAATACCTAAAGTACTTAGCACAGTCCCTAGCACCTAGTAGGGGCTTAATAAATATCGGCTACAATTGTTGATATTATTATCATTATTGCTGTTTGTTCTCTTTGGTTGCAAGGAACAAAGGAAATTAAAACTGGCTTTAGCAAGAGATAGATTGGTAGGTAGGTAGGTAGATAGCTAGCTAGCTAGCTAGCTAGATATACTAGGTAATATCTCAGGGAACCCAAGAGCAAAAATTACAGCTATGCCTCAAGAAAGGAATGGAAGTAAGAACTGAAAAGCCTTCAGGATGCAGTCTGCTTCCTTCTCAACACCTGCTTCATTCTTTGCTCTTTGAAGAGACCCCCTTCTTTGCTTTTCAGTTCACATAGCACGCAGAAGAGAACCACCCCTCATCTTCTGACTCTAGATCTCCTTCATCTTAGATCAGTCTAGACTAAACTAGAATTTCTTAGTCCAAATCCCAAATGCTAAAGACAACAGATTTAATTGTTTCCTTTTCCCATAGCATTTATCATCAAGTATATACTAAATAATTTATTTATTATGTTTATTGTTTATGATCTGTCTCTCCAGGTGCCCATGTGGCCTAATCAGTTGAGGCCAGATGGGCAGGATCGTGTCCAAAATGTACCTCTAGATGAGCCACTGCTAATGAATTGGGAGTCCAACAGCAATTTCTAGGGTTAAGGAAGGATTACTGGGTCATGGACCAGGGATATCCTCTAAAAGATCTCCACCAAAGTGTTTTTTCTCTCTTAAAGTAGTACCAAAGCAATGGTCTTTGTATTTACACACACACACACACACACACACACACACACAGAGTTCCAAATGTACCCACCAATGTGTAAAAAAAAATCTCCATTAGCATTGAATTTAATTATTTAAATGTAATTTTTGACTTCTTTAATCTTAAAAATTGAATATATTATTCACATTTTAATAAATAATACTTAATACATATTAGTAAGTTTAAAATTTATAACACAGTATCTTTTTTTTCCATAAAATGAAACAGAAAACTATTATTACAGGAAACTCCATTTCTGTACCTTGATCTGCATTCCTGTTTCTGTCACTGTTATTGTGGCTGGACATTCTTTTCCTCTCTGTATGCCGTTCCCTTACTGGGGCATAGCACATACCATGGGGAACAGAAGGGCATTTGGCAATGTGCCTGAATGCCGAGGAAGGGACCAAGACCCTTTTAGAATATTAACACACTGGGGGAGGTCAGTTTTGTAATGTGAAAAATCTGATTGTATGTACTCCACTAATAGGATCTGACACACCCCGGGTGTCATCTAAAGTAGAATAGAGCTCACAGCCTGTGCCAGAGGTGAAAAGAGATAGGATCCTGGGGAAAGCATACAGGTGTCATGGAGAGTAAAGAAAAGAAAGGGAAGGACCAAAGGTGAGGATGCTTTTTCTTTGCTGGCAGTGAAAGGGATAGCCAAATAGGGCAGCACGGTGGGCCTATATGGCAGGACCCCTGCCTGTTGATAGTTGGGGAGGCTGATATGAAAAGAGTAGAGGAACACTTTCCAAACCCTTACTCCCTTGTGACTCTGAGTTAGGAGATCCAACACTAACTTGAAGCAAGGCACTATTGTGTACATTCTGCTACAATATAAGTTATGTGAGCTCAGGGATCTTTTTTTTTTGTTCATAGCTGTGTGCCAAACACCTAGAATAGTGCCTGGCACATATAGGCACTCAATAAATATTTATTCAATTGACTCAAAACATCTTGGACTACATGAATCTGTGTGACTGGCTAACAATATGGCTGTTTAATATTGGATGTACCTCTCCTGCTTTCCCTATTCAAGCCATAGTTCTGGTGTTTCATTAGAAATGACCTAGGGTTGTCTGGCTGGCTCAGTCAGTAGAACATGTGACTCTTGATCTTGGGGTTGTGAGTTTGAGCCCCACATTGGGGGTAGAGATTGCTTTAAAAAAAAAAATAGGGCGCCTGGGTGGCTCAGTTGGTTAAGCGACTGCCTTCGGCTCAGGTCATGATCCTGGAGTCCCAGGATCGAGTCCCACATCGGGCTCCCTGCTCAGCAGGGAGTCTGCTTCTCCCTCTGACCCTCCTCCCTCTCATGCTCTCTGTCTTTCATTCTCTCTCTCGCAAATAAATAAAATCTTAAAAAAAAAGAAAGAAAAGTTCTCTCATTTAAAAAATAAATAAATAAATAAATAAAATAAAAAAATAAAAAAAAATTAAAACTTCCCTTAAAAAAAAAAGAAATGAACTAGTACATTTGTCAAGTGATGTACTAAGGAGAGGATGGGGAGAAGGAGATACTTTACTACCAGTTGTATTAGACTTTCACTGCTATTATCCCTGACTCCGTTCTGGATATAGGAGAAATTAGGGTCAACAATGGAGTAGAACTAGATTTTTCCAATTTTACTTAAAGTTTTTTAAATATAGAAAAAAGTTAAATATAGAATCTGCTGCTCTCTTTTTTCCCTCTTTACAGTATTTATCAATCATGTCAACTCTTTTGAAATGGATTGGCTTGGCCTAGGACCCAGGAGAAATAGGAGAGTGTTATATACTAACTTTAAAGAAAAGTTTTAATAAAAATACCATGGCTTTAATTGTGCCTAACAATATAGTAATTCATGTAAATAAGTAGTTTCTTACCATATTTGAACATAGAACTACATAAGCAGGATCAGGGGTGTTTTATTATTCAGTCAACTGAACTGTTTTAAGATGTGAGGCTATCACTCTGGCTTTTGAACTCTAAGAAGTTTTAGAGTGGAGTTTTGGAAAGTTTTCTAATGAAATTTCCTTGGCCAAATGACTTTTAAGTTTATTCAATGAAATAGTTATTTTAGTGTTTATTCATAATGCACCCCTCAACTGACTCCCACAAAAGGATGAGAGACATGGTCCATGGAGGACTTGGCTGGAAAAAAATCATCTCTTACTGTATATACCAAGGGTTCATTAATGAGTCAGATGTGTCAGTCCTGGCTGTCCTCTTACGATAAACTTTCTCACCAGGAGCTCCTTCCACTTTCTTGCAAATAGGATTCCTTTAGCTTTTCCCACTAGTTGACTAGGTGTCTCCACACACACATATATATATAGTGGACAAAACTTGGACTGAGGCTGGGAGCCCATCATCATCATCGTCTTACCTCTTTGTAATTCTTCATAGTTTAAAAAGTACTTTTACATCCAGTATATTGTTTAATGCTATCAACAACCCAGTGAGGTAGGCAGAGATGGATTTACCATGAAGCCAATGAAGTGCAAGTTTCAGCACCCTCTGGGAAGGATCTTTGCAGAGTCACACAGTTATAAGATTTTGTAAAATTAGGAAAATTTTCTTTTAAAGACTTTATTTATTTGTCACAGAGACAGAGACAGAGAGAACACAAGCAGGGGGAGTGGCAGGCAGAAGGAGAAGCAGGCTCCTGGCCGAGCAGGGAGCCCGATGTGGAACTCAATCCCAGGACCCCAGGATCATGACCTGAGCTGAAGGCAGGCACTCAACTGACTGAGCCACCCAGGCGCCCCAAATTCAGAAAATTTTTAACAGTAGATTAAGATTACTTTCACTCTCCACTCTGACTACCCTCCTTAGCACCTCCCTCATGTTGGGAAGCACTGGCATGTCCTGAGGCATTTTTGGAATCCAGCTGAGTTTGGATACATTTAGTTTGGATTTAGTGGAATGTAGTTATGCTGTTTGAAATCACTTTTGTGCTAAGTTATTGCCAGTTGTCTCAATGTAGGAATGGTTTCCAGGAACTCTTCTACTGCAAACTATGCAAATGAATGTTGACAATGCAGAGTATTTAAGGTTTGTCACTGCACAAGCCATCTTCAGATGCCTTGTAATCTTGTACCTCATACATGAAAGAAACTTGACGGGGATTTCCCAAATGTAACAACAATCCTAAAACTTTGTATGACATTACCAGAACAAGCTGTGGAGCCAAAATAAATCTTTTAAAACTAGCAATAGGAAAAAAAAAACTTGAATACCCAAATTAGAGAGAAGGCTACATAACTTTTCATTCACTATATAGAAAATAATATTACAAACATGATGAGCATCAGGTGATGCAAGGAATTATTGAATCACTCTATTGTACACCTGAAACTAACACTAGATGTTAACTAACTGGAATTAAAATTAAAACTTTCTTAAAAAAGAAAATAATATTATAAAACCACTGTCATATACAAAGATGATCGGGGCGCCTGGGTGGCTCAGTTGTTAAGCAACTACCTTCAGCTCAGGTCATGATCCCAGGATCTTGAGATCGAGCCCCGCATTGGGCTCCCTGCTCCACGGGAAGCCTGCGTCTCCCTCTCCCACTCCCCCTGCTTGTGTTGCCTCTCTTGCTGTGTCTCTCTCCGTCAAATAAATAAATAAAATCTTTAAAAAAAAAAAAGTGATCAAAGATCACCAAGTTTTTGGAAAACGAGAATATGGAAATATGGAGATATTCATTCTTTTGGCTGTTTAATCCACAAATATTTATGATTTGCCTACTACATTTTCTTTTTTTTTTAAGATTGTATTTATTTATTTGAAAGAGAGAGCACGTGCATGAGTGGGGGAGGGGCAGGGGGAGAGGGAGAAGCAGACTCCCCTGCCCAGCAGGGAGTCCGACATAGGGCTCCTTCCCAGTACCCTGGGATCATGACCGGAGCCAAAGGCAGACGCTCAACTGACCCAGCCACGCGGGCACCCCTACATTTTCAAGAATGGTGATAGGGCCCGGGAATAGAACAGTGAACAGACATAAATAGTCCCTGACATTGAGATAGTCATAGTTGAAGGTGGAGAAACCCCCTAACAATAATATCATTAATTGTTTATTTATAATTAGGATAATTGTGGAAAAGAGAAGTACCAGATGTTCTGAAAGCTAATCTAAGTCTGGGTTTAGGGTAGTTTTCCTTGGGAAAAAAAAAAGAGTATGTAAACTGTAGGATTTAGTTTGGATTTAGAGGAATGTATTTATGTAGTTATGTAGTTTGAAATCACTTTTTTTTTTCTGTTCTGTTCTTCTTATTTTTTTTTTTAATTTTTTTGAAATCACTTTTGCGCTAAGTTGTTGCCATTTGTCTCAGGGTAGGAATGGAAGACAGAATGTCTCAATGTAGGGGAAGACAGAATATCCTACTCAGGGGGAAGAATAGGAACAAGGACTCCGAGGTGGAAAGGTACAGTACTTATTGACTTCAAAGAACCAAAAGAATGCCGGTGTAGCTAGCTTGTCATAAACAGGTGAATGAATCCAACAGATCAGTTTGCCTGTTCTAAAACTTCACATAAGTGAAATTTCGAGGATATAACATATATGCTTTCGTATAAGGCTTCTTTAACTCAGCATAATGTTTTTAAATTTAATCCATGCTGTCACATATATTTGTAGGTATTTGTTGCTGAATTATTGTGTTATAAGGATATACTACAATTTATCCATTCACCTGTGGATAGACTGAGTTATTATAGGTTTCGGCCATTAAGAAGAGAGCTGCTCTGAACATTTTTGTATAAGAGACGTGGTATTTTTAGTTCACTGTTTTTCCCACTTCACTGCAGTATAGACACAAGAATATGCTGTGTGTTGCACAAAAGTTTTTTTTTTTTTTTTTGAGATTTTATTTATTTGAGAGAGAGAGAGAGCAGGAGCAGTGGGGAGGAGCAAAGGGAGAGGGAGAAGCAGCCTCCACGCTGAGCAGGGAGCCCGATGTGGGACTCAATCCCAAGACCCTGGGATCATGACCTGAGCCGAAGGCAGATACTTAACCGACTGAGCCACCCAGGTGCCCCTGCACAGAAGTTTTAATGAGAGTGCAAAGAACAGTTCAATACCTACTGTTCCTTTTTTTGACCTCATGAAGATACTTGGGTTCTAGAGTCTACAGATAAGAAGGTCTAGGTCAGGTAGTTCAATACGGACATGGCAGCAGCCTGGCCTGAGTTCTTCATTAACAACATCTGATCCATGAACCATATTTTGAGAGGGAAGATGTCCAGATAGGAAAATATTCTTGCCGATGCCTGAAGGGCGGGAACCTCTCTTGTCTACACACCCTCCAGTCTAAATAGGAATCTGTGACTACCGAAGAGACTCTTTATCCCCAGCCAACTGATTTAATCTTATTTCCCCTTGTCCCTTTCCTACTTCCCTTACAGGACTGACCTAATAGCAATGATCTGTAGCTCTAGCTTTTCTATATAACCCCATGGTACTTTCAGTGTATCTGCATGTTCAGCAGTAGCAGTCCCAGCAATAAAACAATTCCTGTGCTGAGGCCTGCTATGGAAAGTCAACTGCCATTCCCTTGTGCTTCTCTGTCTGATTGCTCCAGTTTTAGTCACTGTATCTGTGACTTTAAATTGAAGTACAGGTGTGCCGGGGTGGCTCCATCGGTTAAGCCTCTGCCTACGGGCTCAGGTTGTGATCCCAGGGTCCTGGGAATCCCTGCTCTGCAGGGAGTCTGTTTGTGCCCCTCCCCCAGCTCGCACGCTCTCAAATAAATCTTAGAAAAAATAAATTGAAGTACAACACTATACAACCATAACAGTATTAAGAATATCCATTTTTGGTACTTCTGTATTTCTGTAGGTAGCAAACAAAGATGGCATTTTTGAAGCATTTTTTTTTTCCTTTGAGAAGAAACTTCTCTTTCTCTCTCTCTCTCTCTCTTTTTTTTAAGATTACTTATTTATTTATTTGACACAGAGAGAGCGAGCACACGCAGGGGGAGCTGCAGAGGGAGAGGGAGAAGCAGGCTCCCCGCTGAGCAGGGAGCCCGATGTGGGACTCTATCCCAGGACCCAGGGATCATGACCTGAGCAGAAGGAAAGACGCTTTAACGATTGAGCCACCCAGGTGCCCCGAAACTTCTCTTTCTTGCAGGAATTTTCTTTCCAGAGAGGATTTCTATGCCCTTTTAATATTTTACATTCTTTTTGTTTCTGCTGGATTTCTACTATATTTTATATATTGAAGAGCCAAAAACAAAGAAGGTAAAACCAGAGCAGTAGGCAAGTGAGCTCTCACTCAGGTACCCTTGGACCAAGGTTAGATGGGGTTTCCCTATCTTGATAACACTGGGGCTTATGGGGGTTTTTTGTTTTTGTTTTTGTTTTATTACGTTCAGTTAGCCACCATAGAGTACATCATTTGTTTTTGATGTAGTGTTCAATGATTCGCTAGTTGTGTATAACACCCAGTGCTCATCACAACATGTGCCCCCCTTAATACCCATCACCCGGCTACCTTAGGTCTTAATAAGGCTGTGACATCTCATGAGGTAGGAAGCTGGAATAAAATCCCCTTATTGAAGTCAACACTTTGAAAGGCTACTCTAAGTGACAGGTGTACTAAGAAAAACTGCTTGCTGGAATAGGGAAAGGACAAGAAAGCTTGTCTATGGGGGCCTGGGATCTAGACAGTAAAAAGGAAGTATTCTATTTGAATTTATAGCTACTAACCTAACCTGTCCACACTTAGATTTGGAGTTTGAATGTATATCATCGATGTATTAGTGTCAGTCTGGGAACTCCCAGTTAGAATTTCACATAAAAAGTGGTCTGTGGGGGCGCCTGCGTGGCAGTCAGTCAGGCGGCCAACTCTGTTTTGGCTCAGGTCAAGATTTCAGCCGCCCCTACCCCATCTGACTCTCTGCTCAGCACAGTCTGCTTCAGGATTCTCTTTCCCTCTGCCCCTCCCCCAGATCACTTGTGCATGCGCGTGTGCGCTCTCTCTCTCTCTCAAATAAATAAATAAATCTTAAAAAAAAAATAGTGATCTGTGGATGACACAATCATCTGTATAGAAAATCCTAAGGAATCTACAAAAAAGTCCTAGTTCTATAAGTGATTTCAACAAATTTTCAGGATAGAAGGTCAATACACAAAAATCAGTTGTATTTCTTATTAGCAATGAACAATCGGAAATTAAAAAATTTAAACACCATTTACAATAGAACCAAAAAGCATGAGGGATGCCTGGGTGGCTCAGTCAGTTAATTATCTACCTTTGGCTCAGGTCACGATCCCAGGGTCCTGGGTTTGAGCCCGCATCAGGCTCCCTGCTCAGCAGGAAGCCTGCTTTTCCCTCTCCCTGCTGCTCCCCCTGCTTGTGCTTTCTCTCTCTCTGACAAATAAATAAATAAAATCTTAAAAAAAACAAAAACAAAAAGCATGAAATACTTAGGGATAAATTTAACAAAGTATGTGCAAGACCTATACACTGAAAATTACAAAAGTGTTCTGAGAAAAATTGATTACCTAAGTAAATAGAGATACTGCATTAATGGATCAGAAAACTCAATATTGTTAAGATGTTAATTCTCCCCAAATTGATCTATAGATTCAATGTAATACCAAGTAAAATCTCAGCAAACTTTTTGTATAAACTGACAAGCAGGTTTTAAAATTTATATAAGGGCGCCTGGGTGGCTCAGTTGGTTAAGCATGTGACTCTTGATCTCAGCTCAGGTCTTGATTTCAGGGTCGTGAGTTCAAACCCCACATTGGTAGCCTATGTAAGAATTCTTTTCCCAACCCAACTTTGCTTTTAGAAAAATTTAGGTTTAGGTCTATGCTTCATTTCAAGTTAAAATTTTTGTATGATATGAGATAAGGATAAACCTTTATTTTTGCTTATGGATATCCAACTGTTCCAACACCATTTGTTGAAAAGATTATCCTGTCTCCCATTAAATTATCTTGGGACATTGACCATATATATGTGGGGCTATCCCTGGACTTTCTATTCTGTTCTATTGATCTACATGTCAATCCTATGCCAATATCACACTCTCTTGATTACTGTAGCTTTATAGTAAATCTTATAATCAGGTTGCATACATTCTTCCAATTTTGTTTTTTTAAATAAGATTGTTTTGGGCTATTCTGGGTCCTTTGCATTTTTATATAAATTTAATTTACTTATTTATTTAAGTAGGCTCCATGTCCATAGGCCACAGAAAGCACAACCCATGAAAGAAAAAAATTTTTCCATAAAAATTAAAATGATTGCTCTTTGAAAAACACTTATGAAAATGAAAGACAGACCACATACTGAGAGAAAATATTTGCAAAACATATCTGAGAGAGAACTTGTATCTAGAATATATATATATATATATATATTTTTTTTAAGATTTTTATTTATTTATTTGACAGAGAGACAGCGAGAGAGGGAACACAAGCGGGGGGAGTGGGAGAGGGAGAAGCAGGCCTCTCTCCTAGCAGTGAGCCCAATGCGGGGCTCGATCCCAAGACCCTGGGATCACGACCCGAGCCGAAGGCAGACGCTTAACGACTGAGCCACACAGGCGCCCCTAGAATATATTTTTTTAAAAGATTTTATTTATTTATTTATTTTAGAGAGAGAGAACACATGAGGAGGGGGAGGAGCAGAGGGAGAGGGACAACCCAGAGACCATGACCCGAGCTGAAATCTAGAGTTGGACACTAAACTGACTGAGCCACCGAGGCACCTCTAGAATATTTTTAAAAAACTCTTACAACTCGGGGCGCCTGGGTGGCTCAGTCGTTAAGCGTCTGCCTTCGGCTCGGGTCATGATCCCAGGGTCCTGGGATCGAGCCCCGCATCGGGCTCCCTGCTCCGCGGGAAGCCTGCTTCTCCCTCTCACACTCCCCTTGCTTGTGTTCCCTCTCTCACTGCCTCTCTCTCTGTCAAATAAATAAATAAAATCTTTAAAAAAAAAAAAAAACTCTTACAACTCAATAAAAAGAAGACTAGCAGTGTGAAAAAAGATAGGCAAAATGTGTGAACTGGCAGTTCATGAAAAAAATGTATATGATGACCAATACACACATGAAAATATGCTTAACATCATTAATCATTAGGGAACAGCAAATTAAGATCTTTCATAATTTTTTAAAAAATTTTTTAATTTATTTGACAGAGAGAGAGAGACAGCAAGAGAGGGAATACAAGCAGGGGGAGTGGGAGAGGGAGAAGCAGGCTTCCAGCAGAGCAGGGAGCCCAACGCGGGGCTCGATCCCAGGACCCTGGGATCATGACCTGAGCTAAAGGCAGACGCTTAACAACTGAGCCACCCAGGCGCCCCTTTTTTTTTATGTTTTAAAAAAAATTTTTTTTATTTATTGCAAATTAAGATCTTAATGAGATATCATTATACTAGATTGGCTAAAATTAAAGACTGATAATACCAAGTGATAGAATGTTGACCAACTGAACTCTAATATATTGCTAATGGGAGTGCCAATGCTCATATTGGAAAAGCTTGGCAGTTTCCAAATAGCAACTTTGGAAAAGTTTGACAGTTTCTTATAAAGGTAAACATATATTTAACATATAAGCCAGGAACCCCACTTCTAGGTGTTTATGCAAGAAAGGTGACAACAAAAGTCTATATAAACGCTTGTATACAAATATTCATAGCAGCTTTATTCATAGTAGTCAAACCTGAAAGGAACCTAAACGTCCATTGATTGGTGAATAGTTAAATTAATTGTGGTATATCAATAAAATGAGTAAATCACTGATACACTAAACATAGAAGAATATCAGAAGAATTATGCCAAATGAAAGGATCAGAAACAAGACTACATATTGTATGATTCCATTTATATGAAATTCTATAGGAATCAAAAATGTAATGATATAAAGCAAATCAGTGATTGCCTGGGATGACAGAAAAGGATTAACTACAAGGAGGCACAAAGAAACTTTTTAGGATGATAGAAATATTCTATATCTTAATTACGGTTGCAGTTTCATGACTGTTTACATTTATCAAAACTCATTGAATTGCACACTTTAAGTCAGTGAATTTTATTGAATGTTAATTATACTTCAGTAAAGCTGACCAAAAAAAGTGGCTTGGTGTCAGTAAAAACTTCTCGGGAGAGACATACTCTTAACTCAGACTTCACAAGATTCCAGAAGATAAAGCCTAGCTGAACATGAAGTTACCAAACAGAAATTTCAAAACATAGAGGGAAACTCTAGCCTCCATCAATAATGGTTAGGCTTAACAGTTGATTAAAGTAGCTAAAGAGAGTGAAAGAATTGAAAAATTGATATGGGGAGAATACATAGAATATAGTATACAGAGATAAAGAAATGAAAAATATAGAAAGAGACATGGAGCAAGAAGATCTAATATATTCCTAATACTGATTCAGAAGCAGAGAATAGAATGAAATGGAATATCCAATGAGATAATGACTCTCCTGATTAAAGTCACACATTATAGTGAGTTAGAGTCTGAGTTTTAAGGTCAGCAAACTCTGGTTCCATATTTTACTAGCTACTAAGCATTTTTGGCCTTTAGTTTCCTCTCCTATAAAAGAGAGAAAATAATAGCATCTATCTCATAAGATTATTTTGAGGATTAAATTATATAATGTGTGTAAAGTTCCTGAAACAAGGCCTGGCATTAGTAAATACTGCATGTATTGGTATCTCATTTTCCTCCTTTCTTCTTCCTAATTACCTATGATTAAGTCTAAATACTTTGTGAATAAATGTGACGACAACATCCCTAGCTCTTAAAGTAGAGCTGGCTCTCTCACACATAGTTTACCTGTGAGTATTAAGCTCCTATCTCTGGTATTCACCCAGAACATTCTTGTTCTTGTTGTCCAAGCATTTTGATCATTTGGCTTTTTACTCTCCAAATTTATATCAGACTTCTGGATCTTTCTGAAACCTATTTGAAATCCTCTCATCACCCAGCTAGTCTCAGGCCAAATCCCACTTGATTTTAATTTCACATTCTTAGGTGGTTCTGATGTAGTTGGCATTCTCATCAGTCGACCCTGTCTGGGTATAATCTAGACCAAACTACTCCCCCTGCTCCTCACCCCCCACGTCTATACCCCCAGTTCCACTTCAGTTTTGGGGACTAGACATAAAGTCCTCTGGTACCCTTCCCTGCCTTCTTTACCATTTTCCCTCTTCTTACTAGCCATCTGTCCTTTTTGGTATCTTTGTATGTTTACCTGTGCTGTTTTCTCTCTTGGCCACATGGGAAACTCTCAGACCTGTTTCCAGCAAATTTTCATTGGTAAAGCCTTGCTTGACTCTCCCCCTTTTTCCCCTCCCATGTCTGATTGAAGTGGGCCCCAGGTGGTGCCAGACATGTAGTTGGAGGTCAGTGAATATTTGTGGAAAGGCAGCCCGTGAAGGCTGGTCATTACTTTCAGATTCCTGGCCATGCCCCTCCACCCAGCTTCTCAGATCTTTAGTATTTTCTTTGATTTTGTGAACTACTCTGATACATTTCAGATAATTTTTTTTTTTTTTTGCTTAAGTTAGCCAATATGTCGCTTACAATAATAGGCTCCTAATTGATGCACACATGCGTCGCTTTTACAATGAGAAAAAAATGTTTTTTACAATGGGAATATAAATAGATTTCAATTTAATCAGTTGTTCATTGGGCAGCTATTTTGAGTGAAGTGAGAATCTTCACATTCACCTATTATAGGAGAGTTGAAATTTGAAGAGGATTTTCAATAATGAAGTGGGAACATGAGAGATAGGAGGCAGAAAACTCTGGCCAAGACATGGGCAAAATGCACACAAGAAATGTCACATTAGGGGCCTCTTCAGAGAGTGCATCCAACTTAAGTTGAATTTAATCCCTCAATTGGCGTCTTTGGAGAGGTACCGCTCCCTGAATTTATGAGAAGTTAGGCACATCATCTTTAAAATGGTACTCTGCACAAAAGGGCTTCTCAAAATATCCACTGAAAATTATACTTAAAAAAAAAAATCAAGTTGTATACAAAGAGTGAACTGAGAGATCCCTTCCTTGATTTGGCTCTGAAAGGAGCATGAGATAGGGGAACAAAGATAAGACTTAAAAAAGGGGTGAGGGGGAAACTAGATAATCTGAAGAGGCATAGCACCTCAATATGTAAGGTGTAGATATATTCCAAGTTGTGCCTCCACCAGTGTGTGAGAAAGAATTAAATTCAATTAAGTTGTGGGGCGCCTGGCTGGCTTAGGCAGAAGAGCATGAAGCTCTTGATCTTGGGATTGTAGGTTGAAGTCCCACATTGGGTGTAGAGATTACTTTAAAATAAATAAACAAATTAATAAATAAATTAATTAATTAAAAAAAATCAATTTAGTTGTCATTTACTAAGTTGTAAAAATCTTAGCAGTATTACAGTTAGGCCTAGCTGCCATTAATGCTTGCCTTGGGGTCAAACATTGCTATTTCTGCTCTTGTAAAACTTGCCAACTATACTATAAGAAGCCTAGGGAGGTCATATTAGACGTCTCTCAGAAGTCTAGGGAGGTCATACAAGACCATGAGATGTTTCCTAGATCTTTGACAGATGACTCTTCTTCCTAATTCCTGCCCCAATTTTGTGTCATTCTAGGGCAGTTGTGCTCAGTTGAGGGTGCCCCTCAGAATTATTTAGAACTTTGTAAAAAAAAAATATGTTTACCCCCAGCACAGACCTACTAAATTAGAATGCCTGAGACTAGAGTTCCTTTTTGTTGTTTTCACTTGTTGGCTTTTAATTATTTTATGGAGATGAAGTTAGCATACAATGAAATGCATAGATCTTAAATGTTCAGTTCAATAAATTTTAACAATTACATACACTCAGTAACCACTATCCAAAACAAGCTATAGAACATTTCATTCATCCCTCAAATTCCCTTATGTCCAGTCCAGTCTGCTCCAGCCTACCAGAGGCAACCACTCTTCTGGTTTCTATCACTATAATTTAGTTATGAGATGCTAGGGTTTTTAGAAATACAGGTAAGTGGCATGAAGTATAGTTCATATACACATGAACCAACATGAATATATCTCAAAAACATTATAATAAGCACCCCCCAAATTGCAGAAAAATCCAAGAAATTTGTTTCATTTATATAAATCATATACAGCTTAAAAGTAGGCAGAAACAATAACAATTATTCTTTAGAGTCATATATACATGTAGTAAAAATATAAAGATGTACATGGGAATGATAATCATTAATTTCAGGAGAGAGATTGCCTTTTGTAGAGTGGAAAGAACTAAGAATAGGGAAGAACGCTCCGAGGGTTTTAACACTGTAATATTTTATTTCTTAAGCTGAGTAGGGGGACATGGTTTCTCTTTATATTATAATTTGTACCTTACTTTATGTCTGCAGTATTTTATAATGAAATAATTAAAACTTCACAGAGGATTTTGATGTGCCTGCTCTTATTATCTCTAGACTCCAGGAATATTCAACATTTTAATAATTATATAAGTAAATATATTTCAAAGACTAGAATTAATTGTGCCATCTGTTCAAAGAGAACTTTTTAAAAATTTTTTATTTTAATTCCATTTAGTTAACATAACCACTGATTGTTACATTAGTTTCAGGTGTGCAATATAGTAATTCAACAATTCCATACATCACCCTGTGCTCATCATGACAAGTGCACTCCTTAATCCCCATCCCCTATTTCACCCATCCCCCAACCCCCTTCCCCTGTGGTAACCATCAGTTTGTTCTCTATAAGTCTGTTTCTTTGTCTCTCTCTATTTTCCCCCTTTGCTTGTTTCTTAAATTCCAGGTATGAGTGAAATCAAATGGAATTTGTCTTTCTTTGACTGACTTATTTCACTTAGCATTGTACTCTCTAGCTCCATCCATGTCATGGCAAATGCCAAGATTTCATTCTTTTTTTTAATGGCTGAATAATATTCCATTATATTTATATACCACATCTTCATTATCCATTCATCTATTAATGGACATTAGGGCTGTGTCCATAATTTGGCTATTGTAAATAATGCTGCTATAAACATAGGGGTGCATGTATTTCTTTGAATTAGTGTTTTTGTATTTTTTTTGGTAGGTACCAAGTAGTATGATTACTGTATTGTAGGGTAGTTCTATTTTTAACTTTTTGAGAAACCACCATTCTGTTTTCCACAGTGGCTGCACCAGTTTGCATTCCCATCAACAGTGCATGAGGGTTCATTTTTTTTTTTTTAATTTTTTTATTGTTATGTTAATCCCCATACATTACATCATTAGTTTTAGATATAGTGTTCCATGATTCATTGTTTGTGCATAACACCCAGTGCTCCATGCAGAACGTGCCCTCCTCAATACCCATCACCAGGCTAACCCATCCTCCCACCCCCTCCCCTCTAGAACCCTCAGTTTATTTTTCAGAGTCCATCGTCTCTCATGGTTCTTCTCCCCCTCCGATTTCCCCCCCTTCATTCTTCCCCTCCTGCTACATTCTTCTTCTTCTTTTTTTCTTTCTTAACATATATTGCATTATTTGTTTCAGAGGTACAGATCTGAGATTCAACAGTCTTGCACAATTCACAGCGCTTACCAGAACACATACCCTCCCCAGTGTCCATCACCCAGTCACCCCATCCCTCCCACCCCACCCCCCACTCCAGCAACCCTCAGTTTGTTTCCTGAGATTAAGAATTCCTCATATCAGTGAGGTCATATGATACATGTCTTTCTCTGTTTGACTTATTTCGCTCAGCATAATACCCTCCAGTTCCATCCACGTCGTTGCAAATGGCAAGATCTTATTCCTTTTGATGGCTGCATAATATTCCATTGTATATATATACCACTTCTTCTTTATCCATTCATCTGTTGATGGACATCTTGGCTCTTTCCACAGTTTGGCTATTGTGGACATTGCTGCTATAAACATCGGGGTGCACGTAGCCTTTCGGGTCCCTACTTTTGTATCTTTGGGGTAAATACCCAGGAGTGCAATTGCTGGATCATATGGTAGCTCTATTTTCAACTTTTTGAGGAACCTCCATACTGTTTTCCAGAGTGGCTGCACCAGCTTGCATTCCCACCAACAGTGTAGGAGGGTTCCCCTTTCTCCGCATCCCCGCCAACATCTGTCATTTCCTGACTTGTTAATTTTAGCCATTCTGACTGGTGTGAGGTGGTATCTCATTGAGGTTTTGATTTGGATTTCCCTGATGCCGAGCGATATTGAACACTTTTTCATGTGTCTGTTGGCCATTTGGATGTCTTCTTTGGAAAAATGTCTGTTCATGTCTTCTGCCCATTTCTTGATTGGATTCTTTGTTCTTTTGGTGTTGAGTTTGATGAGTTCTTTATAGATTTTGGATACTAGCCCTTTATCTGATATGTCATTTGCAAATATCTTCTCCCATTCTGTCAGTTGTCTTTTGGTTTTGTTGACTGTTTCCTTTGCTTTGCAAAAGCTTTTTATCTTGATGAAGTCCCAATAGTTCATTTTTGCCCTTGCTTCCCTTGCCTTTGGCGATGTTTCTAGGAAGAAGTTGCTGCGGCTGAGGTCGAAGAGGTTGCTGCCTGTGTTCTCCTTTAGGATTTTGATGGACTCCTATCTCACATTGAGGTCTTTCAACCATTTGGAGTCTATTTTTGTGTGTGGTGTAAGGAAATGGTCCAGTTTCATTCTTCTGCATGTGGCTGTCCAATTTTCCCAACACCATTTGTTGAAGAGACTGTCTTTTTTCCATTGGACATTCTTTCCTGCTTTGTCAAAGATTAGTTGACCATAGAGTTGAGGGTCCATTTCTGGGCTCTCTATTCTGTTCCATTGATCTATGTGTCTGTTTTTGTGCCAGTACCATACTGTCTTGATGATGACAGCTTTGTAGTAGAGCTGGAAGTCCGGAATTGTGATGCCGCCAGCTTTGCTTTTCTTTTTCAACATTCCTCTGGCTATTTGGGGTCTTTTCTGGTTCCATACAAATTTTAGGATTATTTGTTCCATTTCTTTGAAGAAAGTGGATGGTATTTTGATGGGGATTGCATTGAATGTGTAGATTGCTCTAGGTAGGATTGACATCTTCACAATATTTGTTCTTCCAATCCATGAGCATGGAACGTTTTTCCATTTCTTTGTGTCTTCCTCAATTTCTTTCATGAGTATTTTATAGTTTTCTGAGTACAGATCCTTTGCCTCTTTGGTTAGATTTATTCCTAGGTATCTTATGGTTTTGGGTGCAATTGTAAATGGGATCGACTCCTTAATTTCTCTTTCTTCTGACTTGTTGTTGGTGTATAGGAATGCCACTGACTTCTGTGCATTGATTTTATATCCTGCCACTTTACTGAATTCCTGTTTGAGTTCTAGCAGTTTTGGGGTGGAGTCTTTGGGATTTTCCACATAAAGTATCATATCATCTGCAAAGAGTGAGAGTTTGACTTCTTCTTTGCCAATTTGGATGCCTCTGATTTCTTTTTGTTGTCTGATTGCTGTGGCTAGGACTTCCAATACTATGTTGAATAGCAGTGGTGATAGTGGACATCCCTGCCGCATTCCTGACCTTAGGGGGAAAGCTCTCAGTTTTTCCCCATTGAGAATGATATTCGCTGTAGGTTTTTCATAGATGGCTTTTATGATATTGAGGTATGTACCCTCTATCCCTATACTCTGAAGAGTTTTGATCAAGAAAGGATGCTGTACTTTGTCAAATGCTTTTTCTGCATCTATTGAGAGGATCATATGATTCTTGTTCTTTCTTTTGTTAATGTATTGTATCACGTTGATTGAGTTGCGGATGTTGAACCAACCTTGCAGCCCAGGGATAAATCCGACTTGGTCGTGGTGAATAATCCTTTTAATGTACTGTTGGATCCTATTGGCTAGTATTTTGGTGAGAATTTTTGCATCCATGTTCATCAGGGATATTGGTCTGTAATTCTCCTTTTTGATGGGGTCTTTGTCTGGTTTTGGGATCAAGGTAATGCTGGCCTCATAAAATGAGTTTGGAAGTTTTCCTTCCATTTCTATTTTTTGGAACAGTTTCAGAAGGATAGGTATTAATTCTTCTTGAAATGTTTGGTAGAACTCCCCTGGGAAGCCATCTGGCCCTGGGCTTTTGTGTTTTGGGAGATTTTTGATGACTGCTTCTATTTCCTTAGTGGTTATAGGTCTGTTCAGGTTTTCTATTTCTTCCTGGTTCAGTTTTGGTAGTTGATACATCTCTAGGAATGCATCCATTTCTTCCAGGTTATCTAATTTGCTGGCATAGAGTTGCTCATAATATGTTCTTATAATTGTTTGTATTTCTTTGGTGTTGGTTGTGATTTCTCCTCTTTCATTCATGATTTTGTTGATTTGGGTCATTTCTCTTTTCTTTTTGATAAGTCTGGCCAGGGGCTTATCAATCTTGTTAATTCTTTCAAAGAACCAGCTCCTAGTTTCGTTGATCTGTTCTACTGTTCTTTTGGTTTCTATTTCATTGATTTCTGCTCTGATCTTTATTATTTCTCTTCTCCTGCTGGGTTTAGGCTTTATTTGCTGTTCTTTCTCCAGCTCCTTTAGGTGTAGGGTTAGGTTGTGTACTTGAGACCTTTCTTGTTTCTTGAGAAAGGCTTGTATTGCTATATACTTTCCTCTTAGGACTGCCTTTGCTGTATCCCAAAGATTTTGAATAGTTGTGTTTTCATTTTCATTGGTTTCCATGAATTTTTTTAATTCTTCTTTAATTTCCTGGTTGACCCATTCATTCTTCAGTAGGATGCTCTTTAGCCTCCATGTATTTGAGTTCTTTCCGACTTTCCTCTTGTGATTGAGTTCTAGTTTCAAAGCATTGTGGTCTGTAAATAGGCAGGGGATGATCCCAGTCTTCTGGTACCGGTTGAGACCTGATTTATGACCTAGGATGTGATCTATTCTGGAGAATGTTCCATGGGCACTAGAGAAGAATGTGTATTCCGTTGCTTTGGGATGGAATGTTCTGAATATGTCTGTGAAGTCCATTTGGTCCAGTGTGTCATTTAAAGTCTTTATTTCCTTGTTGATCTTTTGCTTAGACGATCTGTCCATTTCAGTGAGGGGGGTGTTAAAGTCCCCCACTATTATTGTATTGTTGTCGATGTGTTTCTTTGCTTTTGTTATTAATTGCCTTATATAATTGGCTGCTCCCATGTTAGGGGCATAGATATTTACAATTGTTAGATCTTCTTGTTGGATAGACCCTTTCAGTATGATATAATGTCCTTCCTCATCTCTTATTACAGTCTTTGGTTTAAAATCTAATTTGTCTGATATAAGGATTGCCACCCCAGCTTTCTTTTGGTGTCCATTAGCATGGTAAATGGTTTTCCACCCCCTCACTTTCAATCTGGGGGTGTCTTTGGGTCTAAAATGAGTCTCTTGCAGACAGCATATCGATGGGTCTTGTTTTTTAATCCAATCTGATAGCCTGTGTCTTTTGATTGGGGCATTTAGCCCATTTACATTCAGGGTAACTATTGAAAGATAGGAATTCAGTGCCATTGTATTGCCTGTAAAGTGACTGTTACTGTATATTGTTTGTGTTCCTTTCTGGTCTATGTTGCTTTTAGGCTCTCTCTTTGCTTAGAGGACCCCTTTCAATATTTGTTGTAGGGCTGGTTTCGTATTTGCAAATTCCTTTAGTTTTTGTTTGTCCTGGAAGCTTTTTATCTCTCCTTCAATTTTCAATGACAGCCTAGCTGGATATAGTATTCTTGGCTGCATATTTTTCTCATTTAGTGCTCTGAATATGTCCTGCCAGTCCTTTCTGGCCTGCCAGGTCTCTGTGGATAAGTCTGTTGCCAATCTAATGTTTCTACCATTGTAGGTTACATATCTCTTCTCCCGAGCTGCTTTCAGGATTTTCTCTTTGTCTCTGAGACTCGTAAGTTTTACTATTAGATGTCGGGGTGTTGACCTATTTTTATTGATTTTGAGAGGGGTTCTCTGTGCTTCCTGGATTTTGATGCCTGTTTCCTTCCCCAAATTAGGTAAGTTCTCTGCTATAATTTGCTCCATTATACCTTCTGCCCCTCTCTCTCTTTCTTCTTCTTCTGGGATCCCAATTATTCTAATGTTGTTTTGTCTTATGGTATCGTTTATCTCTCGAATTCTGCCCTCGTGATCCAGTAGTTGTTTATCTCTCTTTTTCTCAGCTTCTTTATTTTCCATCATTTGGTCTTCTATCTCACTGATTCTTTCTTCTGCCTCATTTATCCTAGCAGTTAGCGCCCCCATATTTGATTGCACCTCATTGATAGCCTTTTTGATTTCTACTTGGTTAGATTTTAGTTCTTTTACTTCTCCAGAAAGGGTTTCTCTAATAACTTCCATGTTTTTTTCAAGCCCAGCGAGTATCTTTAAAGTGATGATTCTGAACTCTAGATCTGACATCGTACTAATGTCCATATTGAGTAGGTCCCTGGCAGTCGGTACTACCTCTTGTTCTTTTTGTTGAGGTGATTTTTTCCGTCTTGTCATTTTGTGCAGAGGAGAATAGATTAATGAGAGAACAAAATGCTAGCAGGGTAACAACATCCCCAGAAAATATACTCTAAACAAATCAGAAAAGACCTGAAGCAGTGGGAAAAGAAAGGGAAACAGAGAAAAAAGAAAAGGAAAGAAAAAAAGAAAAAAGAAATAGATAAAGATAAAAACAAACAAAAGCAGAACAAAACAAAACAAAACAAAACCAGAATGTGATCAAATATGATCAGGCTGGATTATAGATCAGTGCCACACACTAGATTTTGGGTGTATTTTGGTCTGTTAAAAGAAAGTCCCTCCCAAAATTTTAAAGAAAGAAAAACTTATATATGTACAAAAATAAGGGTTGATATGATGAAGGGATGGAATATGACTGTAAAGATGGAAATTATAAAAAATTTTAAAAAAGGATTTGATAAGTTGTTTGAAAAAAGAAAGAAGAGGATTAAAAAAAAAAAGAAAGAAAGAAAAAAGGGAGAGAATGTGATCAGGCAGGGGAGTAGAAAAAAACCATACACTAGAGATTTAGAGTATATTTTGATCTGTTAGAAGAAACTATCTCAAGGTTTTAAAGAGAGAACAACTTATATATATATGCCAAAAATACGGGTAACTACTATGAAGGGATAGAATATGACTTTTAAAAATGAAAAATAAAAATGTTTTTTTTAAAAAAGGGATTGATAAGATGTTGGTTGAAAAAGGGAAAAAGAAAAATTCAAAAAAAAAGAAAAAAGGAAAAAAAAAAGACAGTTAAAAAAATAATTAACTTTGAAAGGCTAAAGAATCATGGTAAAAAAGCCATGAATTCTATGTGCAGTATTCCCCTAGCGCTGGAGTTCTGCCGTTCTCATTGTTCGGTAAACTTGGTCTTGGCTGGCTGTTCTCGCTGATCTTCTGGGGGAGGGGCCTGTTGCCGTGGTTCCCAAATGTCTTTGCCGGAGGCAAAATTGCCCCGCCCTTGCCGGTCCGGGCTAAGTAATCTGCTCGGGTTTGCTCTCCGGAGCTTTTGTTCCCTGCAAGCTTTCCGTACAGCTTTGGAGGCGGAGAGTGAGAATGGCGGCCTCCCGGTCTCCGCCCCGGCGGAGCCGAGAACTCGGGGTCCCGCTCCTCAGCGAGCCCCCAGAGAAAAGCAGTCAGTCACTCCCGTCTCCCCGGTCTCCGGCCACACTCCGCACTCACCCGGCCTGTGACCGCGCCTTTCTATCTGGCACCCGACCCCGGGTGGAGTCTCCAAACCCAGCAGATCCCCGCGGTGAGCTCCCGCACCTCTCCTCCCGGGGGAAGAAGGTGAGTCTCCCCGGATCTGCCGCTTGTTGGGTCCCTGCTGGAGGAGCAGTGGCCCGACGGTGCCGCGGATCACGGTTTATAGCAACCCCGAGCTGAGAGCCCGCGCCTGGGCTCCGTCTCTGCAGCCGGCTTCCCTGCTCCGATACCTGGGAGCTCTGCCGCACTCAGGCACCCCCGGTCTTTCTGTGACCCCGAGGGTCCTGAGACCACACTGTCCCGCGAGGGTTCCACCCCCCCCCCTCGCCACCAGAGTGACGTCCCTCAGCGGAGCAGACTTCTAAAAGTTCCGATTTTGTGCTCCGCGGCTCTATCACTTGCCAGAAGCGGCCGACGGAGGCCCCTCCCCCGCCATCTATCCTCCCGAATAACGCCTCGGATTCACTTCTCCGCACGTCCTACCTTCCAGAAAGTGGTCGCTTTTTTGTTCAGAGAGTTGTTGCTATTCTTTTCTTCGATCTCCTGTTGAGTTTGTAGGTGTTCAGAATGGTTTGATCCCTATCCAGCTGAATTCCTGAGAGGAGACGAAATCCAGGTCTCCTACTCCTCCGCCATCTTGCTCCGCCCCTCCGAGGGTTCATTTTTCTCAACATCTTCCCCAACACTTATTTCTTCAGTACAAATTCTTCTTACATTGCTACTTAGTCAAACTTAAGATGTGGTTTTAACCTCATGATCCAAAATGGCTGCTTAGCCTCCAATCATCATATCCTCATTCCAGCCAACAGAAAGGACAAAGGGGAGAAGTGCTTATTCCCTCCCTTCAAAGATACTTTCTAGATGTTGCATACATAACTTCTACTTTACATCTCATTGTCTAGAATTTAGAGATGACCACACCTAGTTATATGGGGATTTGGAAAATGTAGTCATTATTCTGGCTGGCCCCATGCCCAGATGAAAATCAGAGATTTTATTACTAAGAAAGAAGAAGTGATATTAGTGAATCAAATACATAAATCTTATTATTTTATTATACATTACTATGTTTATTATACTATACTATATATACTAAACTGCTTATTAATATTATATAGTATATATAGGATGGGTATTACATGTATTATATTTTTAATTTTAATTGAATAGCAGGAAAAAGTACTATAAATGTTTATCTTTAAAACAAAGCTCATTCAGGGTCCCCTGGGTGGCTTAGTTTGTTAAGCATCTGCCTTCGGCTCAGGTCGTGGTCCCAGAGCCCCAGGATCAAGCCCCACATCAGGCTCCTTGCTCAGCGGGGAACCCTCTTCTCCCTCAGCCTGCTGCTCCCCCTGCTTGTGCTCTCTCTCTCTCATTCTCTCTCTCTGAAAAATAAATAAATAAAATCTTTAAAAAAAAAAAAGCTTATTCAGGGTCACTTGGGTGGCTCAGTCAGTTAAGTGACAGACTTATGGTTTGGGAATCAGGTCATGATCTCAGGGTCATGAGATTGAGCCCCATGTTGGGCTCCTTGCTCACATTGGAGTCTGCTGGAGAGTCCACTGGAGATTCCCTCTCCCCATCCCAACCCCCGCTCACATGTGCACGCACTAAAAAAAAAAAAGAAACAAAGCTTATTCATTTTTTTCTTTGTAAAAGTCTTTCTTGTTTTCTACTGTGAATATAACAGTAGTTTTTAAAAGCACGGACTCTAGAGCAGAATGATAATGTTTAAATCATGGCTCCATAGTTTATTTGCTGTGGATGTATAACTTCTAACAAGTCACTTTTAGCCACGATTTCTTCATCTGTAAATGAGGATAGTTAACAGTACCAAACTTATGGGGTAGTTGAAAAGATGATATGTATTAATACACATATGCGCATACAACAATAAGTGCTCAGGAGCGCCTGGCTGGCTCAGTCAGTAGAGCATGTAACTCTTGATCTCGTGGTTGTAAGTTCAAGTCCCACATTGGATGTAGAGATTACTTAAAAAGTAAAATCCTAAAAAGACAGAAACAAAAACAAAAAACCAGTAAGTGCTCAATAAATGTTAACTATTATTATTGTTGAAACTCTTAGAATATTCAAAAAATTAGAAAGAGTAAGGAAAGGTAATCCATAATCCCACTTCCCCAAAACAACCAATATTAAAATGTTGATGTATTTACTTACAATCTTAAGTGCTATGGATATTTTACACAGTTGAAATACTTATGTCTATCATTCGTATCCTTCTTTAGTCAGAATCCACTCCCCTCCCTTCTCCATTCTGCTTTGTGTCCCTGGATGTGAACCAGTAAGTACTTCATCAATAGGTTCTATTGGGTTTTTCTATATGGATTTGGCCAATAGGGAACAGAGTATTTATTTCTATCTCCTTCTTTGAGGGATTGCTATGGGTTGGCTTTGTCCCTTTACTGAAGGTCCCAGCTCCTGTCAGAGCCTCTCTCTCTCTCTCCACGTAGCTACCCTTTCTGGGGTCTCTCTTTCAGGCCTGGGAATGATAGCCATTGTTGACAGACCCAAAGTCCTGCAGTAATCTTATTGATTTCTCTTAACCTTTTGTAAATAATCCCTTTATTAAATCCCCTCAAATTACCCAGTTTGAGTGTACTAAACTTTTCTTCTAGGACTTTGACTAAGACATAGGAGGATAAGAATCATTTCAGAAAGATTTTTTTGATAGCTGTAGAATATTCTATAGTGCCAATGTACCTTAACACTAATAGCAAAGTACTTAATATGCATGTCCAAAACCTTATAGACATTACTTTATTCATTCCTCAGCACCCCAGGGATTGGTATTTTACAGATGAGGAGACTGTGCCTCAGGGAAGTCTGAAAATTTACTTCCCTGAGGTCATAGGGCTGATAAGCAGCAAAGTTAGTCTTACTTCAGAATCTATATTCTTCGTACTAAACCCAGTGGTTCCAAAACCTGGCTAATTGTCAGAAGAATCTAAGGAATTTTTTTCCTGTGTCCATTCATAGAGAGCTTAATATTGTAGGTCTAGAGTGAGATCCAGAAATCTCTATTTTTAATAAAAGTTCCTTAGGGGATTCTGATAATCAGCTAGATTTGGAAATAAATTATTTAATTTTAATATACTTATGTTTCCTTTTATAGGATATTTGGATCATCTATACATTTTGTTATAAGAAGACTGCAGTAAATATGGTTATATGTAAAGCTTTGACTGTATTTAGTATTGTTCACATAAGATAAGTCCCAGAAGAGTGATTAGTGAATCAATGATATAAATCTTATTAAGATTCTTGGGGCACCTGGGTGGCTCAGATGGTTAAGCATCTGCCTTCGGCTCAGGTCATGATCCTGGGGTCCTGGGATCAAGCCCCACATCAGGCTCCTGGCTCAGCGGGGAGCCTGCTTCTCCCTCTGCCTCTGCCTCTCCACCTGCTCATGCTCTCTCTCTCTCTGTATCTCTGTCAATTGAATAAATAAAATAAAAATCTTTAAATCTTTTTAAGATTCTTGAAATGTTTCATTCAAATATTTATTCATTCAGCTACTCAAATATTCACTTAAAAATTATGCATTCTTGGGGCACCTGGGTGGCTCAGTCAGTTAAGCATCTGCCTTCGGCTCAGGTCATGATCCCAGCAGAGGAGTCTGCTTCTCCCTCTCCCCCTGCCTGCCGCTCCCCCCTGCTTGTGCTCTCTCTCTCTTGCTCACTCTCTCTCAAATAAATAAATAAAATCTTTTAAAAAAATTATGCATTCTTTCTACAAATATTTATTAGACATTTGTCATGCACCATGCACTGTGCTGACAGTTTGATATACCACAGTGAGCAAGACACACACTGGGGGAGATGGATATTAATAACTACATAAACAAAATACTTAAATTATAATTGTGATAGGGTCTCTGAAGAAAAAGTAAAGGGGAATATAACCCTGTTTGGAGATGATTAGTGAAGATATTGCTGAGGAAATTACATTTACTTATTTATTTATTTTAAAGATTTTATTTATTTGACAGAGAGACACACAGTGAGAGAGGGAACACAAGCAGGGGGAGTGGGAGAGGGGAAGCAGGCTTCTCGCGGGGCAGGGAGCCCGATGCGGGGCTCGATCCCAGGACCCTGGGATCATGACCTGAGCCGAAGGCAGCCGCTTAAAGACTGAGCCACCCAGGCGCCCCAGGAAATTAACATTTAAATTGAGGTTTGACGAATGAGTAGAAAAGTTAACTATGCAAAGAGAAAGGAGAAGGCATTCTGGGCAGAGAAAAGTGACATATATGAAGGCTCAAACATGTAGGGGACCTTGGAAAGTTATGTAAAATTAGATTTATGTTATAAGATGGCTGTGGATATACTGAGGTTTTGGAAATGTTAAGTTTTGAGATAACCAAATGTGGGACATCTTAGTGGAGATGTTGAATCAGGAGTTAGAGATAAGGATCTGGAGCTCACAAGAGAAGTCTTTTGTAAAGAAATTAATTTGGTATTTGAAACCATGGAAATGGATGGAATGTACAGTGTAGAGGACAAATGTATAGAGGGTCAAGAAAAGAGGGCTAATGACTGAGCCTGGAGACTCCAATGTCGAGAGACTGGATAAAGAAGTTCCAAAGGAGGGGTGCCTGGGTGGCTCAGTCGGTTAAGCTTCAGCTCAGGTCATGACCTCTGGGTCCTGGGATCGAGCCCCACATTGGGCTCCCTGCTCAACGGGGAGTCTGCTTCTCCCTCTCCTGCTCCCCCTGCTTGTGCTGTCTCTCTCTCTCTCTCAAATAAATAAATAAAATCTTTAAAAAAATGTGTGTACGCTCTCTCTAAATAAAAAAATAGATAGTTAAATAAAATCTTAAAAAAAGAAAGAAAAAGGGTAAAAGATGTGAAGAGACTTTTTTACCAAAGAAAATACACTATACTGATGCAAATGAGATGTTCAACTTCACTAGCCATTAGTGAAATGAAAATTAAGGCGATAATGAGATAAAACTACGCATCTATTAGAAAAGACATAATAAACAAACAAAAAGTAGTGACAATAGCAAATGTTGGCGAGAATGTAGAGAAACTAGATTGCTCATACACTGCTTATGGGAATGTACAATGGTATACCCACACTGGAAAACAAATTTGGCAGTTTCTTAAAAACTAAACATACATTAATCACACAACTCAGTACTTGCATGCTAGGCATTTATCATGAAGAAATGAAAATTAATGTCCACATACCAACTGTACAGGAATGTTCATAGCAGCCGTATTTGTAATTGCCCTAACCTATAAATCACCAGAATGTCCCTCAATAGGTGAATGGTTAAATAAACTGTCATACATCCATACCATGGAATATTTAGCAATAAAAAGAAATAAACTGGTGATACATGTAACAACTTAGATGGATCCCAAGGGCATTATGATGAGTGAAAAAGCCAGTCCCAAAAGGGTACATGCTGCATGATTCCATTTATATAGCTTTCTACAACTGATAAAATTATAGAAATGGAAAATAAATTAGTGGTTGTCAGAGTTTTTAGGGTGTGTATGTATGGCTATAAAGGGGCAGCACAGGGAGACATCTGTGGTAATGGAATAGTTCTGTATTTCAATTGCAGTGGTGGTTACATAATAAAATGGTATAAAACTATAAACACACATTGTACCAATGTCAGTTTTCTGGTTTTGATATTGTACTATAGTTATATAAAATGTAACTGTTGGGGGAAACTGGATGAAGCGTTCACAGGATCTCTCTGTACTGTCTTTATGACCTCCTGTGACTCTATAATTATTTCAAAATAAAAAAATTAAATATAACTATGCATAAGAAGCAAGTTTTTAAAGATATATTTATGTAAAATTTTAACAAAAAAACCCATGGTCCATATTGTTTAGGGCTACATACATTTATACCTGCTTGAATGAAATTAAATTATTTATTTTATACTGCCGAAGGATCAAATATTAAAACTTTGTATAGTTAAACCTAACGGTAAAATTCAGATACATACAAAGATGGTAATGATATATATCAGTTTTAGAATAAAGACTGCCTCAGGGAAAGTACAGAAAAGAGATGGGAATGAAGCTTTTGGTGGATCCAAAAATTAGGAAAAAATGAGAAGTTTCCTTGCAAAGGTTAGTGGTGGGTTGGTAGATGAAAAGATGGAATTCAGATGTGGGGCTATTGTTCGCTTTGTTTTGTTTGTTTTGTTTTGTTTTGTTGTAAAAGACTGCAACTTACTTGGATATTGAAGGAAAATATCCGGTACAGAGAAATTGAAAATCCAGTAAGGGATGCCTGGCTGCTCAGTTGGTGGAGCATGCAACTCTTGATCTCAGGGTTGTGAGTTCAAGCCCCACACTGGGCATGGAGCCTACTTAAAAAAGAAAAGAAAAAATCCAGTAAGAAATGGCAACTAGTCCAAATGTAAGGTGAAAAATCATCAAAGAGGGAATAATTGGACAGGTACTGGAAAGATTGAAGGTTATGCTTAATGCGTAGTAAAAGACTGAATGTACAAATGGACAATGGCCAAACCATATATGGCAATAGAATTCTGACCATAACCTCTGCAGCAATGGGCATGGAATGATCAGGACTTGGTCAATGACTGCTGGTCTCCCTATTAATTTATTTATTGGACCTCCCTTCCAACTCAGAACAAGAGAGAGCCACATGTGCTCCCTAAAGCAATCACATAAGATGTCTCATTTCTAGCTAGATGCCTCCAGCTTCCTCATGCCAACAACCACCAACCAGAGCATACCTGGAGCCTTTTTTTTTTTTTTTTTTTTTTTTACTATAAAGCTTTCTTGCTTGCCCTGGAGTCTCTGCCAAAAGCAAGTGATTGTGGCTGACTCCTTTGCAATAGCAAGCTCTGAAAAAATTGCCTCTGTTTGTTCTCATTTAGGTAACATTCCTTTATGTCCACAGTAGAAAGGTTGAATTCATGATTTTGAAGGTAGACTTCATGACCCTTCAAGTGAGAAGCTGAGGTAGATTGAATCTATTGAAAGATGACGATGTCAGGAAACTGCAAAGACAAATTTTGGATGGATTGTCTTTGTAGATAATAAACGCAGAAAATTGGCTGGGTTTTTGAGGATATGACTATGGCCAAAAGTACTGATGTCTTCAATAAATGAGGGAAAGTGGATGGGAAGTCAACAGTACCAAGAGATAGGCTGGGGTGGGGTGGAATAACACTGTTTTCATACTGCCTTTAAGGTAGTCCTTCAAGTCTTCCCTTAAAGGAATGCCAGGTAGGCTGAGGACCAACAGTGAAAAAGAGTAATGATCTCTGTCCTAATAGTGAGCGGGGGAAGCAGATATTAGAGTAAATGTGTTAACTGTCAGGGAACTATCATGGAAGCACCACAAGATGGAACCTAGTCAAGATTTTGAGGGCAGGAACTGTCAGAGATTTCCTGGAGGCAGTGATAATTCATACTGTGTCCTGAAGGATGAGTAGGAAAGCACAAGCATAGAGAGGGTCTCATTGCTCTGATTTTATTTCTGTACTGAGACTATACTGTCTTGATTACTATGGCTTTATGATAGGTCTTCAGAGGACAAGTTCTTCCATCTTACTCCTCTTCAGATTGTTTTGGTGCTTCTTAACCTTATTCTTTCTCATTTCAATTTTATTTATTTAATTTTAATTTATTTACTTGTTTGTTTGTTTTCAAGTAAGCTTACACCTAACGTGGGGCCTGAACTCACCACCCCAAGATCAAGAGTCACATGCTCTACTGACTGAGCCAGCCAGGTGCCCCATTTTTCATTTCGGTTTTAGAATACACTTGTCAAGTTTCATGAAAATCTGATAGGATTTTGGTTAGGCCTGCATAGAATTTAAACCTCTTTCTTCTTACTGAATTTTTATACATTCCTTAAGTGGCAGCTTTAAATTTTACCTTCCTCAAGAAGGGCTTACCTGCCTTCCTAGATAAAGTTAAATTTCCTTACTACGTATTTCCACAGCATCCTGTACTTCCCATTAATTAACACAAATCAGACTTATAATTCTTTACTCAAAGTCTGTCTCCTGGGCTGGAAAGTTCACAGGGACCACATCTGTCTAGTTCACCACAATATCCTCCAGCACACAGTCTAAAATAGTTCGTGCTTAAGCCACACTTTTAAAAATTTAAACTAAAAATGTAAATGGGTGTTAGTTGGTAGGGGGTGAAGGGCTGAGGTTGTGAGTCTTCAGCATGTAATATGTAAGGCAGGGATAATCAGTGGAGTGAGACCCCTGAGGAGGTTGAAGAAACATGGTAAAGAGATAGGGGAAGAGATGCCTTGTCTATTTCACAGGAGAAAGATCAAAGAATGGTTGGTTGGTGAGAGTTAACAGAGTTCTCTTCTATTATTATTATATTCTTCTGTCATTATTTCTAATAATCTACTATTACTACTACTTCCTTTTCTTTCTAAAGTAAGAGATGAGGGGATTTGGTACTCATAAGGGAGAGGCAGCAAGATGGGAGATGGGAGAAGAGTGGAGGAGAGGGGTGAAGAATGGATGTGTGAACAGAATAGAGGAGCCAAAGAATCCCGGGGCAGGATTAAGGGCCTAGCGGATATAGGAGACCATGAATTCATACTGTTCCCAATCATATCAATCTGCACCGTATGGTTTTCTCCAGCTGTCCCTAGCAACACAGGTCCACCTACAGATGATATGAAATGTTGGATTGATCCAGGCTGGGATTTTTGCCAGACTGGTGCCAGTGAAGGACAATTAAACCAGTGAGTTCAAAATATTGGTCAAAAGTGGTTGATAAGAAGAAAGGGAGTCAGGGAGAGAGACAGACTAGAGACTAAAAGGGCATTTTGTCTGGTTTGTGACAGTTTTCTATTCCTGGTTTCCCAGCTATGTTTCCAACCCATGGGTTCAAGAGATTCCCCTGCATCACTATGGCGAATCTTCTTTTTTCACTGAAGGGAGTTGGAGGAGTTTCTGTTTCAAAATAGTCTTAACTAAGAAAATGTAATATAGACTCTTGTACTTCTCATACTGTGTTTTTGTGGTTTGGAGGTAATGTAGAGCCAAAGTTGATCAGTTTTTCAAGCATTTGGGGCATTTCTGTCGAACTCATCTAACAGCTCTATTGCATAAAGGGCTCAGAGTTCTGGCAGATGATTTTGGAGCCTCTGGGGCTTGGAGTCACCAGGAGAGTTTGCAGGGATCCTTGCCTCCTTGCCTAACTAATGCTATTCAGAAGCAGCCAGGACCTCATGCCTGGAGCTGCTGGGGTAGAAAGGCAGTTTCTTTGATTGGCTGAAGATCTTGTCCTGGGAAAAGAGGAAGGTGAGCCCTCTGTTCTTGGCTATAACCAAGATCTTTCCTGACTTGTTTCCTATTGCAAAGTGAATCACTCTTGAAGTAGGTCAGCAATGCCGCAGTCATCTGTCTCTTTCCAGGCTCTACCACTTCGAGATCATATCACTGACCCTTGTGTCTTTCTTCCCAAAGCCATCAGAGACAGGTTTACCAAAACATTTACCTTCTGTTTCCTACTTCATACAATGCTAAATACTAACAACATGGGGCTCTGAGGCTGCCTGTTTTGGGATTTACTTGATTGACATCTCTATAAGGCATTTAGTTTTAGTTTCCCACAACAGTAACACACAAGCAACTTTCATTCTCCTTTTCTCAATTCCTCCTTTCAATTTAACAAGCTGCTCTCAAGGTAGGTTCTAAAATGAGTCCTTGGTATGCAGAAAATGTGGTCATGCTATTAATTTAAATTCCATCAAGTGATATGTCGTAATTTATTTAACTATTCCCCTCTGGTTGGACATCTAGATTATTTTTGCTATTTAATTTTATAATTACCCACTGTAAAGGATATCTTTATGCATAAAAGTTTTTCTGTATTTAGGAAAATGTGGGATTCCTCCTTAACTTTCTAGAGTTTTCAGTACCACTAGCATGTAATAATTGTGTACTGCTGAGCCTGAAAGTGTAGAATAATGATATTTAACACCTGCCCCCTTTTTCCCCCCTCTGCTTAGTTTTCTTTGAATCTCTGACCTCTGTAAAATGCCAGTGAATTCCATTTTCCACACTATCATTGCCATTTCTTCCCCATGTAGACCTCCCTCCTGGAGGTATTTGTCTTCCTACTTGGATCTGTACTAATTTCTTTCTAGACCTATTACACAGCGGTCATCTATGCACTCCCCAGTTTCCTGGATCTGATGACTTACTCTTTCGTTGTTTACTCTCTTATTTTGCTGGAGTGTATCCTCTAATGTCATCATGCAAAGAAGTGTGCAAAGAAGATAAACATTGTGATACTATGCATGTCTAAATATATCAAAGTTAAAAACCATTTTTGAATTTTGCATTTTGAGGACAATGATCCATTGTCTTCTAGCATTCAGTGTTGTGGAGAAATTCAATATAATTCTAACTCTCAATCTTCTGTTTGTGGTATTTTTTTTTCTTCGAAAGCTTCTAGAATCATCTCTTTTTTTGGTGTTCTGAAATTTCAAGTTGACATGTCTTAGTGTTGCTGTTTTTTAAATTTATTATCTTGAGCACTCAGTATGCTTTTTTAAATTGAGATACAACTGACACATTAGTTTTAGGTGTACAACATAATGATTCCATAATTGCATGTTCAATATGTGTTTTTATTTTTTATTTTTTTAGATTTTTATTTATTTATTTGAGAGAGAGCATGAGAGAGAGTGAGAGTGAGAGCACATGAGCAGCAGGGAGGGGTAGAGGGAGAAGCAGACTCCCTGCTGAGCAGGAAGCCCCATGAGGGACTCAATCCCAGGTCGCTGGAATCATGACCTGAGCCGAATGTAGACATTTAACCGACTGAGCCACCCAGGTGCCCTCAATATGCACTTTTAAACTGGAGACTTGGCCTTTCTTTTTCTTTCTTTCTTTCTTTCTTTCTTTCTTTCTTTCTTTCTTTCTTTCTTTCTTTCTTTCTTTCTTTCTTTCTTTCTCTTTCTTTCTTTCTTTCTTTCTTTCTTTCTTTCTTTCTTTCTTTCTTTCTTTCTTTCTTTCTTTCTTTCTTTCTTTTCTCTCTTTCAGAGATTTATTTATTTGAGAGAGAGAGAGCATGAGCAGGAGGGGTAGAGGGAGAGGGAGAAAGAATCTCAAGCAGACTCCACGCTGAGCACAGAGCCTGCTGTGGGGCTCTATCTCACAACCCTCAGATCACGACCTGAGCCTAAACCAAGAGTTGAATGCTTAACCAACTGCGCCACCCAGGTGCCCCGTTGACCTTTATTTCTGGGAAATATTCTTGTGCTATTTCCTTGATAATTTTGTTCCCAATGTCCTCTCTTTGGGGAACTCTTTTAGTTAGATGTTGAAACTCTCAGATTAATACTTTAATTTTGTTATCTTTTATATTTTACCCTCATTTTTAATTTCCAAAATCACCTTTTGTTTCTAATTTTTCTCCCTCTCCCCTTTCATTTCTCTCCTTTTCCTTACTTCTGAGAGAATTTCATTCTTATTTCATGGGATTAAAATCTTATCTCCCTGATAAAATTAATTTACTTTTTGAAATTTTCTTCTACCGTCTGCATTATCTGTTTCCGCTGAGTTCTTTTTCTTCCCCTTCGGTTTATTTGTTTTGGCCTCTGTCTTTATTGTTGGAAGCTTTCCTCGAAGATCTGGTGATCCTTGGAGGTTTGTTCAGGTTTTTAAACGAATCACTGCAAAGCTGATTGGAAACTCTGTGTGAGTGGGCAGGTCTTGTTAGCTTGTGGGCTTATTTTTAGATTGAGGAGGTAGTCAGCCAGCTTGTGGGTGTGGGTGTGGGTGTGGTCCCCCAAATGTCAGTATGGGTAGGCATTTTCTCTGTAGCAATTTAGTTTATCTGGAGAGAGCCTCTAATCTGCTGCCTGAGAAGGATAAGCCTGGCTGGTGGTGCTGTACCACAGGGTGAGGTAAGGGACTGAGGAGTCTCATGGTTCAGTAGGCAGTCTTTCATTAAAGCCTCACCCTGCCCTCTTCCTGCCTGGTGCTCCCCCAAAGCCTCTCAGGTTGTTTCTCCCCAGTAAAGTACTTGTGGGAGTTGGGGAGGGGTGGGTGCCTGACTGATGGGAGTGGAGGAAGGCTTGTGGGGCTAACTGCTTCTTTTCAGACACCCCTCATTGCTTTCAGTGCCCCATTCCTACCACTGCCTTCTAGGGGACAGGCTTCAGTTGCTAAGCCTTTCTGGAGTGAGTTGTCTTGCTTCTTAAGAACATTCTCCAACAAAGTTTGGCCTTTTTCTGCTCTGCTAATTTATTTATTTTTTTAAGTTTTTAATGGTTTTATTTATTTATTAGAGAAAGAAAGAGAGAGAGAAAACACGACTGGGGGAGGGGAGGGGTAGAGGGAGAGGGAGAAGCAGACTCCCAGCTGAGTAGGGAGCCCGACATGGGGGCTGAGCCACCCAGGTGCTCCAACCCCTCTGCGAATTTAGTTTCTGTTCCTCCACCTGCTTTTTGTCTTCATGTGCTGTGGGTTGGGGCTACAGATATTTCCTAGTCTTGTTGAAGATGGGGTTTGTGTTTCTGTTTCTCGTTCTGACTGTGTTTGGAGATTTTCAAAAAAGGAGGTTAGAAAGATCAATGCTCAGCCATCTTGATTCTGGAAATTATGGAGGTGACATCCTAGCATTTGCCTTGATCACCACTATCCAAACTTACTTGCAAAAAATACAAGTATTTTGAAGGCAGATCTGTCTGCCTATACTCTTTGCTCAGTGGCAATGCCAAGTAGTGTTATGCCTAGTTATATTGGAACCTGAAACAAAAGAGAAAATTAGTAATACTGATCCTATTTTTTTTTAAAGTTTTGATTTTTTGGGGAGTGCCTGGGTGGCTCAGTTGTTAAGCATCTGCCTTTGGCTCTGGTCATGATCCCAGGCCCCACGTCGGGCTCCCTGCTCAGTGGGAAACCTGCTTTTCCTTCTCCTGCTCCCCGTTTGTGCTCCCTCTCTGTCTCTCTCTCTGCCAAATAAATAAATAAAATCTTAAAAAAAAATAAAAACAAAGTTTTGATATTTTGTTCATTATGGGGGTGTTTGTACCAAATTTGTGTTTTAAAAATATTGCATTGAGGTATTATTTGTCTTGATCACTGAGTTTTTAAATTTTACACTCTACTTGAGTGACTTACTTGCTTCACTCTAATCCTGGTGGGGGGGAGGGAGGTGCATCACACTCCTTTTTTTTTTTTTTTTTATAGATTTTATTTATTTGAGAGATAGAGTGAGCGAGAGAGAGAGAGAGAGAGCACACATGAGCAGGGGCAGAGGGAGAGGAGAAGCAGGCTCCCTTGCTAAGCAAGGAGCCTGATGCAGGGCTGGATCCCAAGACCCTGGGATCATGACCTGAGCCGAAAGCAGACGCCTAACCGACTGAGCCACTCAGGCGCCCTGGGGTATCACATTCTTCATCAGCTGCTGTCCCCACCATAAACCACTACAAATAAACATAGAATCTAAGTAAAAGCAGCCTGTTTGCTATGCAAACTTTCAGCTTCAAGGAAAATCCCACAGTCAACTTCCAACCCATTTGCCTTCCTTAGAGCTCCATAGTTACTCTTGAATTCTCTCCTTTGTTCATAGCAATAGTTGGTCTCTTCTAGAAAATATAGGGCTGTGTCAAAGTGAGTTCCTCCTAGTATAATTGAGGTATCCGAGTTTTATTGATAAATGTTGCAAAATGTAGAAGGACAGATGTGGCACTGCCATAATAATGAGGTCCACAGCTTTTTTTACTAAGATGCCATGACATCAACAGAATCAGAAGCATTTCTTCTATATTTTCTGGGTGTTTTTTGCTAAAAACCTTGAGATGAAATAAAAGAAGTAAAAATTCTTCGGGTATTTCTATACCCATTATTAAATATGGACAAGTGTCAGAAAAGGATCCTCCCTTCTTTTTTTTTTTTTAAAGCTTTTATTTATTTTATTTTGAGAGAGAGAGAGGGAACAAGCTGGGGGTGGGGAGGGGTAGAGGGAGAAAGAGAGAGGCAGAGAGAAAGAGAAGCAAACTCCCCACTGAGCAAGGAGCCCAGCTCGGGGCACGATCCCAGAACCCAAAGATCATGACCTGAGCCGTAGGCAGATGCTTAACTGACTGAGCCACACAGGCGCCCCAGGATCCTCCCTTCTTAATTACAAGATTTTTGTTGGCTAAGTGGGAGATGGAGGAGGAAGGTGTTTTGGCTATGGAGCACTATGATGCAATGAGAGTGAATTTTTTAATTCTTTTTTATTCTTGTTTTAATTAGCTGTGGTGATGTAGGCGAGTCTTTTAGACCACTGTGCATTGCCACGTGAAGAACAGTCATGTTAAAGGTATAGAGGCAGACAAATTTTCCTTTCTCCCCTTTTATGTTCTTCGGCTGGTCTGATAATCAAATTGACATAAGACAGATTAACAGGACAAAAAGAAGTTAAATTTCCTATATGCCAGAGCCCCAAAGATCTGAGACTCAAGGGCCTGTCAGGGAGTTGAGGCTTACATGCCATCCTCAGCTAAGGAATGGGATAGTGGCCTGGGGCTTCAAAGGGGAGGAGGGTAATTCACAGGACGATAAGAAAACCCTGTTTCGTAATTAACTGTCATCCTGCCACACAGGTAAGTCTTCTGGTAATAGCTCCCTTTCTGTACCAGGCCCCCTATCAAAATTCTTTTAGGTAGTTGAGGGGGGGTAGAAGTTTGTCTTGGGTCTTGACTGACTTCAGCTCAAAATAATCCACATGCCAAAGTGGCACATTTTGGGGTGGTATATTCTGCTCCCCTTCAGTCCTGCCTTTGAAACTTCCCCAAGAAATTTCATAGTCTAGAAGTTGAATTGGTAGATTGTTCCATCTCATCGAACTAGTCTGTTCGTCCTGAGGGTAGGTCACTTCACTTAGATAGTTGTGTCTCATTTCAGGAAGCAGAGATGTGGGGGGCTCCCAAAGTTAGACCTGTGGTTCAAACAATCAGGTATTTAATAGAAGACATTTCTGTGGAAACAAAAGAAAATTGTTAGTAATTGGAGCAGATTATGATCTCAGAGTCTGGGTTCTGAAGGCCGCCAATCAAGAAGCTTACTAGATGTCCGGCTTGAAGCATCTTCAGATGGAGTACGGGCTGGTGGTGACTCTCCTGGTTTGTAGTTTGAATGCCTGTAGTGATCTCTCTGAGTAGCTGCACAGCAACAGACATGAAGACTGTCCATACATGAGGTGTTGTGGTGGTTTCTCTGAAGTTTATAACAGGTTGTTCAGCTTTAGCTTACATGGCTTTGGGAAAAAGGTGGTTTTAGTTTTCAATGGTTCCCAGTCAGAAGGGTGAGAGGAAATTGAAAATGTTAGTTTGGAGATTTGTGGCCATATATTGGAGGAAACTAGAAGAATTCAGGATCTAGTCCAGTGTATAGGTAGAAAACAAAACCTCAAAGACAATTAATAGCACTAGAATTTTATATCCACAAAGGTGTTTTACTGAAACATAATTTTTCTCTCTATAATCACTCCCACTTTTATCAAAGATAACCACAGTAAGACTAATTTGTTTGCAAATTAAGTCTAGTTTCAATAAACTTGGCCTGATTATTTATATAAGTGCAGCAAGAATAGTGATTTATCTTACAGGCTCTTTTAAATCTGCTTTGCTGGAAATTTTCATATGGAATCTCAGATTGGACTTTTATTTATTTTTATTTGAGGGAGTGAGCGAGAGAGAGAGCACAAGAGAGAGTGAGCACAAGCTGGGGAGGAGGCAGAGGGAGAGGGAGAAGCAGGCACCCCACTGAGCAGGGAGCCCAATGCGGGGCTCTATCCTAGGACCCTGGGATCATGACCCAAGCTGAAGGCAGACACTTAACCGACTGAGCCACCCAGGCGCCCCAGATTGGACTTTTAAAAGCCTCTTAAGGCTAGAAAGCCAAGCCACATACTTACCATCTGACTTCACCTGCAATACCTATAGATTTGAGTAAATTACTTTCTTTTCAAGGTCCCCAAAATATTCTGAGGTTTCTGAGACTGCCAGGAAGTGGCCTTCCTTACTCACCTGGTAAGGCTGTCAGGAACTCTGTAAGCAAGGTATCAGGCCAAGTTTTCCAAGGGGCTTTGTTGGCTCCATAAAGTCAACCTTAGTCCCTTAAAGCTGTCTGGTCATATCTGATTCCATGCACATTCTCAAAATAGACATTCCAGCCAAAGCCTTGGTAATATAAGCAATATTTCCATTTCTGTCCTGTAACAAGGACAACAGACTCTTACTGAATTTATGCAAATAACTATATTGCCATGAAAAGAGGACTCAAGAGTTTCTGAGTTCTGGGGGATCAGCTAGGGAGAAAGGGTAAATGCTTCATCTTTGTTACAAAGGTATATTTTACCAAACTGCTATAAGTCATAGATCACTTAAGAGAAAAGGTTTCCTTAAATCTGGAAAAACAAGACATTAAGGAACCAGCAATGTTTCGAACAAAAAGTCATAAAAAAAATTATAATCATCCTCCTTAGTTCATTCAGTGCCATTTAATTAATATTTGCTCTGCTTGGTCCAGGTTTTTCATTAGTTTTGGAAATTCTTATCCAATTCAGTTTATGATCAAAGAGTTATCAGAAACCTGTACTTGTCAAAGTTCTTTCCATGAATCTCCTTGAAGATGAAGAACTCGCAGGAACACTATTAAAAAAGCATCAGAGTAAAACAACTGTAAATGACAAAAGACCTAAAAATGGCCATGGTTAAAGATCTGATGAGATTTCATTATAATGCAATTGACAAGGAAATGTATTTATTTCTATGATATACATTTTAAGATAATAACTAGAATTATGATAACATTATACCAGAACATATCAGATTTCTATGCATTTCATACAAGATCAGGAATGCTTATATTAATAACATATATCCACACAAATATAATCTAAGAAGATTTAGCATCAGTTTTTTGACAGTGCTTCCCATTAAATTTAATGTAACAGATAAGCCTAATTAGTGTAACATCTCTCTTTCTGTTAGGAGAGAGAACAAATCTTTGAGATGTTCCAGGAGCCCTTTGGAAAATCCTGAATTTAGTTCAAGGTCAAAAAGACTTCATTTAGAATTTGATTTTCTGAAGTTTTTCAAAAATATCAAAAAGTTTTAAAACATTTCTTCAAGTAGGATCATAGATTACTATGAAATAATACTTTGTCACCCATTTAACCATAGTGACAAAGATTCTGCAGAGAAATACAAAAGAAAATTAAATAGTTGTTAAAAAAAAAAGCTTAACTCTTAATAGAGAAGATTCAGCTTGCTTGCTTGCTTGCTTTTCTTTTTTCTTCTTTCTTTTTTTTTTTTTAAAGATTTTATTTATTTATTTGACAGAGAGAGACACAGCGAGAGAGGGAACACAAGCAGGGGGAGTGGGAGAGGGAGAAGCCGGCTTCCCGCTGAGCAGAGAGCCCGATGTGGGGCTCAATCCCAGGACCCTGGGATCATGCAGACGCTTAACTGACTGAGCCACCCAGGCACCCTCTTTTTTTTTTTTTAATAAGACTCTATTTTTGGGACACCTGGGTGGCTCAGTCAGTTAAGTGTCTGCCTTCAGCTCAGGTCATGATCACAGGGATGGAATCCTGCATCAGGCTCCTTGATTAAAATGGAGCCTGCTTCTCCCTTTGCCTAACACTCCCCCTGCTTGTGCATGAACTCTTTCTCTCTCTCTCTGACAAATAAGTAAGTAAAATCTTTAAAAAAAAACAAGATTTTACTTTTAAGTAATCTCTACACCCAGTGTGGGGCTTGAACTTACAACCCCAAGATCAAGAGTTGCATGCTCTACTGACTGACCCAGCCAGACACCCCAAGGTTCAGCTTTTTGAAGCAAAAATTGAATAAAGACAACATGAGAAATTATTTTGACAAAAAGAATCTTTGTTTTCTAGACAGATTATTTTAATATGTAAAGAAAAACATTTTATAATTTCCTATTAAGAGCAGGCCAATAGTTTAAGAAAATTGTCCTTTTAACAGAGAGAAAACTAAATTCTAATTTAGTACCAGCTTACTTTTCATATTAAAATTCATTCACTTAATTAAATTCATTTCAATCTTAGCCAGTCCTGGCCATGCATAAAATTTCTTTCTAAAGATTCCTTTTCCACAAACCTTCTACAATTTTTCAGATTTTATGTTTTTCCCTCTTTCCCATTTTGAAATTGCCATTCTCTCTTAGGACAAAATTACTTTCTTTTCTCTTAACAAAAATCCATTTCTCTTCCTCATACCTCTTTTATTGAACACACACACACATACATACACACAGATACACACACATACACAAGAAAACACACATTCTACTTTACTTGCATCCCTAGATATTTACCCTATTATCTCTAGGAAGTTTAATTACATATATTGGAAATTTTTTTACAAGAGGTAACATTTAAAAAATGTTTAATTCCAGTATAGTTAACATTCAGTGTTATATTAGGTTCAGGTGTATAATATAGTGATTCAATAATTCTATATATTACTCAGTGCTCATCATAATAAGTGTACTCTTTAATCCAATCACCTATTTCACCCATCCCACCACCGGCCTCCCCTCTGGTAACCAACAGTTTGTTCTCTATATTTAAGAGTCTGTTTTGGGGGCCCCTGGGTGGCACAGTTGGTTAAGTGTCCAACTCTTGGTTTCCACTCGATTCATGATCTCAAGGTCATGAGATTGGGCCGCACATCAGGCTCCACACTCAACACAGAGTCTACTAAAATTTCTCCCTCCCTCTCCCTCTGCCTCTCCCCTCGCTTGCTGTCTCTCTAAAATAAATCTTTAAAAAAAAAGTCTTTTTTTTTTTAGTTTGTCTCTTTTTTTCTTTGTTCATTTGTTTCATTTCTTAAATTCCACATACGAGTGAAATAATGGTATTTGTCTCTCCATGTCATTGCAAATGGCAAGATTTCATTCTTTTCCATGGCTATTATTCCACTGTGTGTGTGTATGTATATATATAATCTCTTTTTTATCCATTCATCTATTGATGGACACTTGGGCTGCTTCCATATCCTGGCTATTGTAAATAATGCTGCTATAAACATAGGGGTGCATATATCTTTTCAAATTAGTGTTTTCATATTCTTTGGGTAAATACCCAGTAGTGGAATTACTGGATCATATGGTAGGTCTATCTTTAATTTTCTGAGAAACCACCATTCTGTTTTCCGCAATGGCTGCACCAGTTAGCATTCCCACCAACAGTGCATGAGTTTTCCTTTTTCTCCTCATCCCTGCTAACACCGGTTACTTCTTGTATTTTTGATTTCAGCTATCCTGAGAGATGTGCAGTGATACCTCATTGTAGCTTTGATTTGCATTTCCCTGGTGATGAGTGATGTTGAGCATCTTTTCATTTATCTGTTGGCTATTTGTATGTCTTCTTTGGAGAAATATTTTTTCATGTCTTCTGCCCATTTTTTAATTGGATTATTTTTTGAGGGGGTGTTGAGTTGTATAAATTATTTATTTATTTTGCATACTAACCCTTCATCAGATATATCATTTGCAGATATCTTCTCCCATTCAGTAGGTTGTCCTTTAGTTTTGTTGATTGTTTCTTTTTGTTGTGCAGAGTTTTTATTTTGATGTCATCCCAATATTTTATTTTTGTTTTTATTTTTCTTGCCTCAGGAGACATATCTAGAAAAATGTTGCTTCGGCCGATGTCAGAGAAATTACTGCCTGTACTGTCTTCTAGGATTCTTGTAGTTTCAGGTCTCACATTAAGGTCCTTAATCCATTTTGAATTTATTTTTGTGGATGGTGTAAGAAAGTGGTCCAGTTTCATTCTTTTGCATGCAGCTGTCCAGTTTTCTCAACACCATGTGTTAAAGAGACTGTCTTTTTTCCTATTGCATATTTTTGCCTTCTTTGTTAAAGATTAATTGACCATATATTCATGGGTTATTTCTGGGCTATTTTGTTCTATTGATTTATGTGTCTACTTTTGTGCCAGTATCATACTGTTTTGATTATTATAGCTTTGTAGTGTATCTTGAAATCTGGGATTGTGATACCTCCAGTTTTGTTTTTCTTTTTCAAGATTGATATGGCTATTCAGGGTCTTTTGTAGTTCCATACAAATTTTAGGATTGTTTGTTCTAGTTCTGTGAAAAATGCTATTGGTATTTTGATAGGGATTACATTAAACCTGTAGATTGTTCAATCCATGAGCATGGAATATCTTTCTATTTGTGTCATTTTTTTTTTTAAGATTTTATTTATTTATTTGACAGAGAGAGAATGAAAGAGAGAGAGAGCACATGAGAGGGGGAAGGGTCAGAGGGAGAAGCAGATTCCCTACTGAGCAGGGAGCCCGATGTGGGACTCGATCCAAGGACTCCAGGATCATGACCTGAGCCGAAGGCAGTTGCTTAACCAACTGAGCCACCCAGGTGCCCTATTTGTGTCATTTTGAATTTCTTCAGTGTTTTGTAGTTTTCAGAGTACAGGTCTTTCACCTCTTTGTTTAAATTTATTCCTGGGTATTTTATTATTTTTAGATACAATTGTAAATGGGATTGTTTTCTTAATTTTCTTTCTGCTGCTTCCTTATTAATATATAGAAATGCAACAGATTCTGTACATTGATTTTGTATCCTGCAACCTTACTGAATTTCTTTATCAGTTCTCATAGTTTTTGGGTGGAGTCTTCAGGGTTTTGTATATATAGTATCATGTCATCTGCAAATAGTGAACAGTTTTACTTCTTCCTTACCAATTTGGATAACTTTTATTTTTTTTTTTTCTTGTCGGATTGCTGTGGCTAGGACTTCCAGTACTATGTTGAATAAAAGGGGTGAGAGTGGACATCCTCGTCTTGTTCCTGAACTTAGGGCAAAAGTTCTCAGTTGTTCACCTTTGAGTATGATGTTAGCTGTAGGTTTTTCGTTTATGGCCTTTATTTATGTTGAAGTATGTTCCTTCTAAACCTACTTTGTTGAAGGTTTTTATCATGAACGGATGAGGTACTTTGTAAAATGCTTTTTCTGTATCAATTGAAATGATCATATATTTTTTATCCTTTCTCTTGTTGATGTGATGTATCACATTGATTGCAAATATTGAACCACACTTGCATCCCAGGAATAAATCCCATTTGATCATGGTGAATGATTTTTTTAATGTATTATTGATTCAGTTTGCTAATATTTTGTTGAGGATATTTGCATCTATGTTCATTAGAGATATTGGCCTATAGTTCTCTTTTTTTGTAGTGTCTTGATCTTGTTTTGGTATCAGGGTAATGTTGGCTTCATAGAATGAATTTGGAAGCTTTCCTTCTTCTATTTTATGGAATAATTTGAGAAGAATAGCTTTAACTCTTATTATTTAAATGTTAGGTAGAATACATATATTAGAATTTTTTAACCCTTAAAAACCTTCATTTTTAGTGAAAATAAAGAACTGAACAATTATGAACTGCCTTTTGTATTAGCATTCCGTGGCCTGGCAAATTTATGATTACTTTTTATAATTTTTGGAAACATATGCTTTCTCATAGTAAATTTCTCAGCATGGCACAAAACATGTTTATGAATACATCCAAATATCTTTAGTTCCTGTGTAAAAGGAAGCAAAAAGTGGGTAAACCTATGTTCAGTAATTAATATTTCAGTATTTTATCTTAGTTGGAAATGATCTGGATATTTAATGAATTTAACTCATTCTTTAACTTAACCTAGCAAAATTTAAGGCTTCAGGTTACCAAAAAGATTTGGGGGAAACTATTTAAAAATTTCACCTAAGGGGCACCTGAGTGGCTCAGTTGGTTGAGTGTCCAATTTTTGGTTTTGATTCAGGTCATGATCTTAGGGTCTTGGCATCAAGCCCTGTGTTGGCTCTGCACTGAGCATGGAGTCTGCTTGAGATTCTCTCCCTCTCCCTCTGCTCCTCCCTGCGCTCACAAGTGCAGGCGCGCGCTTGTGAGCACTCTCTCTCTCTAAAATAAATAAATAAATAAATAAAATCTTTAAAAGAAGAAGTTCATCTAAAACTTTTTTATCCTACTTATATCTATTTAATTTACTGGTTCTTAACAATTATGCTTAGCCTATCCACACAAACTTCTTGAGATATTAGACAGTCAGCCATCAGACCAACCTCTTTTTCTTGCAGACAAATTTTGTAACATGAACTCATTTGATCTTTAGTAACCCTAGATAGAATAAAAGTATTATATTTAATGCAGCTAACCGTAAATATGTATCTATTTTAACTAAACCAAGCAACTTAAACTGGCTTCAGTATATTTTCCCAGATCATAAGAACCTGAAAAGCATTTGGGTTAATTTTTATTCTATTTCTGAAAATTTTTAGGAATACTTAATTTATATAAACAGATTTCTTTAAGCCAATTAAATGAGTTCTTTTACAGATTAATTTTAGTATACCGTCTGGAGGTAGGAAAATGCCACATATTTATAACACATGTGTATATATAGACATACAAATAGAAACAGAGATGTTATAGCTTCCGTTTTAAAATTACTGCCATGAATCAGGTACAATAATATAAAACTCACTAGTTATAAGAAGAGTTGGGTGTAAGTCATATTTCTGGTAGATGGAATAAATTTATGCTACCTGCTCAGATGGTTAAAGCTTTTTTAAAACCAATATTTCTGGAGAAGACACTTAAAGCCTTTTTCATTTGTCTAAGTTTCAAATGAGCTTTCCCTCTTTCATTCTTCTTCTGATAAAAATTACTTCCCTCAAGTTTGTACTTTATAGAAATGGCCTAGATAAGTTAACATTTACATCACACAAAGACATAGAAAAAGAATACATGCTTCCCCAAGAAGGACTTTGGTTTTGTGAGGCCAGTATTTATAAACCTTTTGACATAAATTGGGGAGATTTGGAAATCCGTAAAAAGGAATAGGTAAATTTTGAACTGCTTCTAGAGAGGTATTTGTAGTTTCCCAAAGATTTGTAAGATAAGGACAGTTGCTCTCAATTCTTCAAAGAATTAGGTTGCAGCCTAAATGACATCCTAGGTCAATTCACCCATCCAACTAGTTATCTTTGATTTGCTTCACAATTCAACCTTGGACCACTTTACCTTAGGGGGAAAAGGCTCTACCATTGCGTCTGTCAGCCCCTGAACTTTGATCTTCAGCTGATCATTGTAGGAAGGCCTAGGAGAAATTCTGGTCATCTGCTTCCTCTGTCAATGGCGGCGGCAGCGGCGGTGTGGAGGGGTTCCTCAGGGAACTGTCTGGTTTGTTTTAACTACAGTATAACTAGGGGTGGGAAAAACACCCCTTAGCAGATAATCAAGGTCCCTGTGAGTAGAGTTGTGAATGGCCACTGATCTTTCTAACTCTTCTCTAAATTCGGTACGAACTTTTGAAAATGGGGATAAAGTGGGGCTTTATAATTTAAAAGATCTGATGCTGTCCAGAGGACATGAATTCTTTGTAGTGGGGGTCCAGGATACATCCACAAAGGACATTGCATAGGAAGGTCTGAAGCTAGCAGAACCAGGTTACAGAGCACTGGAAAGTAGAAATTGTGAGAAACAGCAAAGTGAGCCCTGTCTCAGATGCTTCTACTAAATTCAATTTCTGGCTTTCAGCATTTACATGAGTACCTATATATACCCTGGGCCTGAAGATTAGGTTGAAGTGCTCTCTGCAAATCTTGTAGGGAGAGGGAAGTTAAAACAGGCAGATGGGGCCAGATTTTAAGAAGGGGAATTTACACTGGATGTGGACATTATTTTTTGTTCTAATTTCTGTTCTTTCATCTTGTTAAGGGAGTCTCTAAGCCTAGCTGTAATACTCCTTTGTGTCGTCTCTTTAATTTGGTCTTTCCATCAGTACTGATAAGACAATTGTTTAGAATGAGAACTCTCTAAAATTTTTTTCTTTCAAAAATAGCCAAGGGGAGCCTGGGTGGCTCAGTCCTTAGGCGTCTGCCTTTAGCTCAGGTCATGATCCCGGGGTCCTGGGATCAAGCCCTGTATTGGGCTCCCTGCTCAGAGGGAAGCCTGCTTCTCCCTCTCCCACTCCCCCTGCTTGTGTCCCCTCTCTCGCTGTGTCTCTCTCTGTCAAATAAATAAATAAAATCTTAAAAACAAACAAACACACAAACAAACAAAAACAAAAATAGCCAATTCAGAGGATTCATCATCTGGCCATTGACAAATAGAATCTTAATCTCAATAGTGACTTAAACCAATATGCCTTTTTACAGCTCAACCAAGAACGTAAGATGCATTTCAAAGGGCAGTGCAAAAGATACAGCCCTCACAGGATCCAGAAAGTTCAGTCCCAGAGTTAGCCTAAGAAAGCAGAGGCATTCATTGTCACAGGTGGTAAGAATGGTATAGTGAAAACAGTATCTCTGGTTTTCCACAAGAACGTGAGATGCCACTGGTCACAGACTTGCTATCTGTGACACAGGCAGATGCTACCGGAATGGGACTTTTCTAGCACTACCAAGGCAATGAAGCTTGAGATGACAAAGGCGCCTTATGGACTAGACTCCTTATAACACAATCTTCTGAGAGCTGGCATAGTCAGACAAAGGGAATCCTGCCTCACACTGGACCCAATTCAGCTCAGGTCAGACCCAGTATGGTTTTTCATATTGGATCCACAGCCTATTTGGTTGTCTGCAAGATACATACTGGTACATGCATCCTGTAATTGTTGGAGAGCAGACAGAATATTCTCATTCATCATAAAGCCAAGCTCTCAGGACATGGAACATGATGACAGAAACAAAAGAAAATAATGACCATCTCTGGGAGGAAAGGGATCAATAGAAATCAAGATTACTCATACCAAATCTTTACCAGAGTCACTACACCCAAGGAACTTAGTTCACACAAGTATTTTCTCCTGCTAGTCTCTGTTTAGAAAAAGAAAAGGACACCTGGCTGCCTCAGTTAGAGGAGCGTGCGACTCTTGATCTCAGGGTTATGAGTTTGAGCCCCACGTTGCGTGTAGAGATTACTTAAAATAAAATCTTAAAAAAAAAAGAAAGAAAGAAAAGGACTCTTGTCACTCTTGATTCCAACAGATCCTTCAGGCAGAGATTTGGGAGACTGACATGTAAGGACTCTTACCTTCTGCTGGCTTTTTTCAGGGATCCTAGGATTTCTCAGTTGCAGCAGCCCCAGAGTGAGCAACGTCCAGCCGGTGGAAGTCCCTTCATGATTGCCAACTGTAAGAGTGGAAAAATTTCTCCTTCTTCTCTTTTAGGTTCTTCAGCTGGTCTGGTAATCAAATTGACATAAGACAGATTAACAGGACAAAAAGAAGTTAAATTTTCTATGTGCCAGAGCCCCAAAGATCTGAGACTCAAGGGCCTGTCAGGGAGTTGAGGCTTACATGCCATCCTCAGCTGAGGAATGGGATAGTGGCCTGGGGCTTCAAAGGGGAGGAGGGTAATTCACAGGACGATAAGAGAAGCCTGTTTGGTAATTAACTGTCGTCCTGCCACACAGATAAGTCTTCCAGACAAAAAGTTGTCTCTGGTAATAGCTGTCTTTCTGGGCCAGGCCCCCTATGGAAATTCTTTTAGATAGTTAAGGGAGAGGTAGAACTTTGTCTTGGGTCTATTGGGTCTTGATTGACTTCAGCTCAAAATTACCCACATGACAAAGTGGCACATTCTGGGGTGGCATATTCTACTCTCCTTCAAAGGCTTTCTCAGTCCTTGTGTGCTTATAGGAAATTATAACCATTTTGGGGTGCTCTGTCTATAAGCCATAGAGGCACCATGGTTGAGGCAGTGGTTACCTCACCTTACTTGCCATATTACACCCTTGAGAAAGATCTAGAGAAGTGCTACTCAGAGTACAGTGTACACTGTGGGCTACAGTTCTTTTTTTTTTTAATTTAAATTCAAATTAGTTAACATATAGTGTAGTATTGGTTTTAGGAGTAGAATTTAGTGATTCATCACTTACATACAACACCCAGTGCTCATCCCAACAAGTGCCCTCCTTGATACCCTTCACCCATTTAGCCCATCCCCCCACCCACCTCCCCTCCAGCAATCTGTTTGTTTTCTATATTTAAGAGTCTCATATGGTTTACCTCCCTTAGAGTTAGTTCTTGAACTAGTATTACCTGTGTCCAGATAATCATAGAAATTGAGAACAAGCATTTAGAAACTTCTATAGCAGTTTGACAGAATAATGTGTCTGTTGAATTTAATAATAAAAATGTCAGCTTGTATTTTGCTGTCTGTTTTTTTTAAAGATTTTCTTTATTTATTTGAGAGAGAGAGAGAGAGAGAGAGAGTGAAAGCAGCGAGAGGGGGAGGGGAAGGGAACACGGTGGGGGACAGAGGGAGAGGTAGAAGCAGATTCCCTGCTGAGCAAGGAGCCTGATGCAGTGTTCCATCCCAGGACCCCAGGATCATGACCTGAGCTGAAGGCAGATGCTTAACTGACTGAACCACCCAGGCTCCCCTGGAGAGAATTCTTAAGATTTAAAAAAGAGTCAAATTCTTTGTGACACTGAATTTCCAGTGGTCTTGGATATGATATCAAAAGCACAGACAAAATGGCAAAAATAGACAAATGGGACTACATCAAACTAAAACTGTTGTGCATCAAAAGACAGAGTCAAAAGAGTGAAAAGACATCCTACCAAATGGGAGATAATATTTATAAATCATATATCTGAACTATCTGACCAGGGATTCATATCCTGAATATATAAAGAACTCCTACAACTCAACAACAAAAATATCAAATAACCCAATTAAAAAATGGGCAAAGGATTTGACTAGACATTTCTTCAAAGGTGATATACAAATGGCCAATACACATATGAAAAGATTATTGGCATCACTAATCATTAGGGAAAAGCAAATCAAAACCACATTGAGATATTACCTCACACCCATTAGGATGGTCACTATCAAAAAAAAAACAAAAAACAAAACCCAGGAAATAACAAGTATTAGCAAGGACATGGAGAAAATGGAACCTGTTGGTGGGAGTGTAAAATGGTGCAACCACTGTGGAAAACAGTATGATGCTTTCTCAGAAAATTAAAAATAGAACTACCATAGGGCGCCTGGGTGGCTCAGTTGGTTAAGCGACTGCCTTCGGCTCAGGTCATGGTCCTGGAGTCCCTGGATCGAGTCCCGCATTGGGCTCCCTGCTCGGCAGGGAGCCTGCTTTTCCCTCTGACCCTCTCCCCTCTCATGTGCTCTCTCTCTCTCATTCTCTCTGTCTCAAAAAAAAAAAAAAAAAAATAGAACTACCATATAATCTAGCAATGCCACTTCTGGGTATACATCCAAAAGAATTGGATACAAGATCTCAAAGAGATATTTTTCACACCCATGTTCATTGCAACATTATTCACAATAACAGGGAAGTAGAAGAAGCCTAAATGTACATCAACAGATGTATGTATAAAGAAAATGTGGTATAAATATATACATAGTGAAATACTATTCAGTCTTAAAAAGGGAGGAAATCCTGTCACATGCTGGAACATGGATGAACCTTGAAGACATTATGCTAAGTGAAATGAGCTAGTCACAAAAAGATAAGTATTGTATGATTCTTTTTTTTTTAAGATTTTATTTATTATTTGACAGAGAGGGAGAGAGCACAAGCAGGGGGAGCAGTAGAGGGAGAGGGAGAAGCAGACTCCCTGCTGAGCAGGGAGCTGGATGCGGGACTCGATTCCAGGACCCTGGGATCATGACCTGAGCCAAAGGCAGACGCTTCACCAACTGAGCCACCCAGGAACCACATGCTGTATGATTCTTTTTTTTTTTTTTTTTAAGATTTTATTTATTTATTTGACAGATACACAGTGAGAGAGAGAACACAAGCAGGGGCAGAGGGAGAGGGAGAAGCAGTCTTCCCGCGGAGCAGGGAGCCCGATGCGGGGCTCGATCCCAGGACCCCGGGATCATGACCTGAGCCAAAGGCAGACGCTTAACGACTGAGCCACCCAGGCGCCCCTGCTGTATGATTCTTATACAAGATATCTGAAGTAGCCAAATTCATAGAAACAGAAGGCAGAAGGTGGTTACTAGGGCTGAGGGGAGGGGATGAGGGAAGTTGTTGTTTAATAGGTATAAAGCTGGCTTGTCTTTTATCTCCTTTATATTAGTTATTTTTGCTGCATAAAAAATTATCACAAACTTATAGTTTAAAACAACACACATTTATTATCTCACATTTTACATCAGTCAGGAGTCTGGCTTGGGTTCACTAGGTCCTCCGCTCAGGGTCTCACCAGGCAGAAATCAATGTGTTACATTGATACAATGGCTACAATCTCATCTGAGACTTAGGGTCCTGGGGACTTAGGGTCCTCTTTGAAGCTCACTGTGGCTGTCCATAGAATTTAGGTCCTTGTGGTTTGTGATTAAAGTTGCGTTTCTTGCTTGCTATTAACTGAGGACTGTTCTTATTTCCTAGAGGCTGCTCTCAGGTCCTTGCCGCATGGCACCCTATCATTAAATGACAGTTTGCTTTTTCTTCAAGGGACCAGGAAAACAACCGTCTGACAGTTCACCTTCTTTTAAAGGGCTCACTTGATTAGGGCAGGCCCATCCAAGATAATCTCCTTTTTTATTAATTCAAAGTCCAATTTGGTTATCTAATCATAGGAATTATACTCCATCATATTCGCTGGGCTCACATATACAAGGCATATACATTAAAGGGCAGGAATCTTTGGGACAATCTTAGAAATCTTACCGAGGGCGCCTGGGTGGCTCAGTCGGTTAAGCGTCTGCTTTCTGCTCAGGTCATGATCCCAGAGTCCTGGGATCGAGCCCCACATCGGGCTCCCTGCTCAGCGGGGAGTCTGCTTCTCCCTCTCCCTCTGCCTGCCGCTCTGCCTACTTATGCTCTCTATCTCTCTGTCAAATAAATAAATAAAATCTTTAAAAAAAAAAAAAGAATTCTTAACCGAAACTTCTTCCTCTTATTGAAAGTCATCAAATACCAAGCAGGACTTGTGGCATAAAATAACCTTGGAGTGGAGAAAAAAAATTGTGTGATGATGTTTCTCTCTTTAATTGGACATAATGATAATAAGGTAGTTTATTCTCATTATTTATTCAAGTTTTGCTGGAGGAGAAATAAAAGGAAATAGGTTGGTTTGGCCCACTTAAAAATTAAGTAAGTGTTATGTTATTTATTTGTTCTCATTTCAAGTATTCCATGTATTTTTAAATGTTTTCTATAAGCAGGGAAACACTTTTTAAACTTAAAATTTTTTGTTGGATTAGTTTATGATTTCACATATAAATCAACTATATCCTTCTCCATGTTTAGTTAATGATATTTCTGAAATATGACACATTGCTAAAATAATATTCTTTCCAGTATTTATTTATTTATAAAAGATTTAATTTATTTATTTGTCAGAATGAGAGAGAGAGAGCACAGGCAGGGGGAGCAGCAGGCAGAGGGAGAAGCAGGCTCCCTGCTAAGCAAGGAGCCCGATGTGGGACTCAGTCCCAGGACCCTGGGATCATGACCCGAGCCGAAGGCAGACCCTTAACCGACTGAACCACCCAGGCATCCCTCTTTCTCGTATTTAAACCATATTTTCTAACAAATAAAAATTGGTCCTCAGAACAATTTATATCCTTTTCAGATATATTCTTTTTAGAAATATTCTTTTATTTCCAGAAGTCAGAAATTTATACATTTTAAGTTTTGTTTAAAGTACCAACTATATGGGCGCCTGGGTGGCTCAGTCGTTAAGTGTCTGCCTTCGGCTCAGGTCATGATCCCAGGGTCCTGGGATCGAGTCCCACATCGGGCTCCCTGCTCTGCGGGAAGCCTGCTTCTCCCTCTCCCACTCCCCCTGCTTGTGTTCCTGCTCTCGCTATCTCTCTCTCTGTCAAATAAATAAAATCTTTCAAAAAAAAAAATAAAGTACCAACTATATGAGAAAAATCCATCTCTAATGTTTCTTATTCTATAGTTGCAATGTGTCCTGCAAAATGTTACTATTTCAACATGATGGAAAAAATACTAAAATAAAGATGGGACTAGATTGGGAATTTTTAAAACCATTTTGTTTCAGAAATTTTATATTAAAATGGATAAAGAAGTAAAGATTTAATGCCACAAAAGGCAATATGGAAAATTCAAAATTTTCCTTAACCCTTTCATGGCACACGTTATGTCACATATATTTAAGAGAAACTTGTAAAGTAATAATAATAGTAATGACCATGCAACACAATATTCTATTGGAAAGAGTATTGGCTTTTTAAGAAAAACCATGTTTTTTTGAAATATCATTCACATAACCATAAAATTCACCTATATCAAGTATACAATTAGTATAGTATAGTATATCCACAGAGTTGTGCAACCATCACCATAATCTAAGTTTGGAACATTTTCATGTTCTAAAAAAGAAACTCCTTTTTTTAAAAAAAGTTTTATTTATTTAAGTAATCTCTACACCCCACCTAGGGCTCACACTCACGACCCCAAGATTAAGAGTCACCTGCTATTCTGACTGAGCCAGCGAGGCTCAGTTTCAGGCTCAGTTTCTAAAAAAGAAACTCCTTACCCATTAACAGTCACTCCCTATTCCACCCTGCCTTAGTCCTAGGCAACCACTAATCTACATTCTGTCTCTACAGATTTGCCTATCTATACTTTACATGTAAATGGAATTATATAATATGTGGCCTTTTGTGTCTATCTTCTTTTACTTAGCATAATGTTTTCAAGGTTCATCTATGTTGTAGCATGAATCAATATTTCATTCCCTGTTATGGCCAGGTTTCGTGGTTCCATTGTACAGATTTACAAGATTTTATCTATCCATTCATTACTTGATGGACATTGGCTTGTTTCCATTTTTTGTCTATTATTACTAATGCTGCTATGAATGTTCATGCATACATTTTTGAGAGGACAAATTGTGTTTTCATTTCTCTTGGGTATATACCTGGGAGTGAAATTGCTGGATCATATGGTAACTCTATGTTTAACTTTTTGAGGAACTGCCAGATTATTTTATGAAGAACTGCACTATTTTACATTCGCAACAGCAATGTATGAGGGTTCCAATTTCCCTACATGCTTTCCAACACTTTTTATTGTCCATATTTTTTATTGTAGCCATCTTAGTGGGTATGGAGATTAATGGTTTTTAAGTCAATCAGAATAATATGTCCAGGGCACCTGGGTGGCTCGGTTGGTAGACTCTTGTTTGTTTAAACAATATGTCCAAAATGCAAATACAACCAATTCACTCCCATTCAATGGTCTCCATTATTTTTTCCAGAATAAATTACAAAGTTGTAATATAACATAGGTGGCCTTCCATGTTGCTATCCCTACCTCCCTATCTCTTTAGCCTCCTGTTCTGCCTCTCCCCTTCTTTGCATTTTATACTCTGGCCATACTGAATTGCTTGAAGTTTTCTGCATGCACTTTGCTACCTCTAACCTCTGAAACTTTGTTTCTGCATTTCTCTCTGCCTCTATTCCCCGCCACTCAACTTTTCTTTGCCCGATTTATATACATGTTTTGAGACTCTACTCAGGTTTTCCTTTCTCATGAGCTCTTCTCTAAATTCCCAGATGTTATTACTTTTTTCTACTAGGTATTAACTTATTAATACAACTATCCTATGACACAGGAACTATTATTATCCTAATTTTATACATAAGGAAACTGTCCATTAGAAAGAATGAGAAACAGAGATGTTAAGTAACTTGCCAAAAGTTTTACAGTAAGGGAGTGATACAGATCAAATTAAATTTCATTCTTCTAGGCTCTCATAGCAGCCTTGCACACATGGGTTCTTTATCTCATTACTTTTATATTATCTCCCTAATATGCCCTTAATTCAATCATTCATTCATTTAACTATTCATTCTCTAAGTATTTATTTATAGTTTAACATATGTCAGACACTATGGCAGGTGCTAGGAACACAGTGTTGACAAGTTAGATTCTATATGGGACCTCACTGAACTTAGGGTGTAGTGGGGTATACAAATAATTTGATTAAATGGGTGTGTGCTATGGTAGCAAGTAGCAGGGAGACATAATCAGTAGTTAAGGAAGCCTGGAAAAATTATTTTGAACTGAGAAGGATAAGGATCATGAGAAGTTAGTGAGGTAAATATCTTATGATGTTTGGCTTAGAGATGATGGGTAGCATGTCATATTATATTATATCTTTTTTAATCCCCCAAATTTAGTGGCCTAAGAAACAGATTAAACTATTATCTCCTCATAGTTTCTGTGGTCAGGAATTTGGAAGTGACTTAATTAGGTGGTTGTGGCTCAGGGTCTCTCACAAAGTTGTCATCAAGATATTGACTGGGGCTGCAGTCATCTGGACTTTTAACAAAGTTTGACTGGAAGATCTGTGAGATCGTCCACACAGCAATGGGCAGGAGCCTCAGTTCCTCACAACAAGGGTCTTTCTCCAGCGCTGCTTGAGTATCTTTGAAATATGACAACTTTCCCAAGAGCATGTGATCCTAGAGAGAGAACAAGGAGACCACAATGTCTTTCATGACTTAGTCTTAGAAGTCATGCAACATCACTTCTACAAACATTCTATTCATTAGAAGTGAGTCACTAAGTCTACCCCATATTTAAGGAGAAGAGAATGAGGTTACAACTATTTGAAAGGAGGAGTATCAAAGATTACATAAACATATTTTAAAACCTCCACACATGTTTGGGGAAATGACAAAAAAAGTTTAGCATGGTTAGAATTAGAGTAAAAGGAGAGTAATGATGGTTGAAGAGAAGACTAATGACCCATGACATTGGAAAAATGAGCTGGGCCCAGAGTTCTTATTGCTTTATTAATCTTAGTGATTTAGTTTTTATTTTAAGGGTAGTGGGAAGCCATTGAAGAGTTTTTGTTTGTTTAAACAGCTTTATTGAGATATAATTCATAAACCTTATAATTAGGAACACCTGGGTGGCTCAGTCGGTTAGGCATCTGCCTTCGGCTCAGGTCATGATCCCAGGGTCCTGGGATCGAGCGCCGCATTGGGCTCCTTGCTCAGTGGAGAGCCTGCTTCTCCCTCTGCCTGCTGCTCCCCCTGCTTGTGCTCTCTCTCTCTCTGGCAAATAGATAAATAAAATATTTTTTTAAATCTTAAAAAAATAAACCATATAATTATTCATAAACCATATAAGTCATCCATTTAAAATGTTCAATTCAATGGCTTTTAGTATATTCACAGAATTGTGCATCTATCACCACAATCAAATTTAGGACATTTTCATTACTCCCAAAAGAAACCTGTACCCCTTAGTTGTTATCCCTCATCCCACCTGTCTCTACGCAACTGCTAATCTACTTTTTGTCTCTATAGATTTGCCTATTCTGGGAATCATATAATATGGAATCATATAATATGTGGTCCTTTGTGACTGGCTTCTTTCACTTACCATGATTTCAAGTTTCATCCATGTTGCACCATGTGTCAGTACTTCATTTCTTTTTATGGCTGAATAATACTCCATTGCTTGTATATAGCACATTTGGTCTATCAGTTGATAGACATTAGGGTTGTTTCCACTTTTGGGCTATTATGAATAATGTCGCTATAAGCATTCACATTCAAGATTTTGTGTGAACATGTTTTCATTCTCTTGGGTATATACCCAGGAGTGGAATTGCTGGGTCATATGATAACCATATGTTTAATTTTTTGAGAACCTGTAGACTGTTTTCCAATTAGGTGCATCATTTTACATTCCTGCTAGCAATGTATGAGTGTTTCCAATTTCGTGAATTCACATCCTTGCTAACACTTGTTATTGTTCATCTTTTTGATGACAGCCATCCTGGTGGGTGTGATGTGGCATCTCATTATATTTTTAATTTGCATTTCTGTTTTAAAATGTGGGTTTTGTTATTATTCAAGTATGGCAATGTCAACAGACCAGATTGCCATTAAAAAGATAGCTGTCATACTCACAGATCACAAGAGGAGGGGTTACACCAAGCCCTGCCCGAGGAAGCCAAAAGGGGAGGCACCGAGTTAGGTGAGGAGGAGGGTGGAATGTGGGCAAGAGCTTTTATTGTGGTTTCTATGGGAAGAACACAGGTGAGGCAGGTAAGCAGGGTTAGAATTGGCTAGCCTGAATAATTTCCACAGGCTCTGCAGTGGCGAAGGAGCTGCTCCTAGTTGCCTGGTACCTGGCCTTGGGGTAATTAGGGTAGGGAAATACTAGTCTGGAGTGTGAGAGCCTGATAAGGGAGTGGTTGGGGGTATGGGCTCTGGATTGGTTGGTTTGCATATAAAAAGCATATGCAGGCAAGTCCCTTAACTATCTAAGGGTGGATAGCCCTGGGAGGGACAGGTGCTTCAACATCAGCAAGACCCCCCAAAATGTCAAAGTCTCAGAAACACGTGGTTAATAAAATTCCACTGATGGCTAATGATGTTGAGTATCTTTTCATGTGCTTATTGGCCATTTGTATATCTTCTTTGGAGAGGTGTCTGCTCAGATCCTTTGCCCATTTTTAAATTAGGTTATTTTTCTTTTTATTATTGAGTTGCAATAGTTCTTTATACATACTAGCTACAGGTCCCTTATCTGATATATGATTTCCAAAAAAATTCTATTCTGTGGATTGTTTTTTCATTTTCTTGATGTTGTCTTTTGAAGCACAAAAGGGAGAGGTTTTTTTTTTTAGATTTTTAAAATTTTTATTTATTAATTTGAGAGAGAGAGAGAGAGCAAGAGCAAGGAGGAGAGGCAGAGGGAAAGGGAGAAGCAGACTCCCCGCTAAGCAGGGAGCCCGATGCGGGACTTGATCCCAGGACCCTGGGATCATGACCTGAGCCGAAGGCAGCCGCTTCACTGACTGAGCCACCCAGGCGCCCCTAAGGGCTTTTTTTTTTTTTTTTTTTAAGGGAGAGTTTTAATAGGAAAGTGACCTAACCAGATTTACATTTTAGAAAGAATACTCTACAGGACAGCTAATTGTGTGTGGGTGAGCAAAGGGTGTAATACAGAAAAATCATGAAGGAAGCCCAGGAATCTTTGGCTTGGAAACTTTAGGACACATTGCAAGTGTAATTAAAGGAACACTAGAGATGGATTTTCCTCATTAGCTGGTACTTTAAACAAATTTAAATATATACATTTCTAACTTCTGGAGCTGAAAGAAATGCAATCTAAATGGAACATAAAAATAGTTAATTATTTTTTATTGAGAGAAACCAGGAGGTGATGTTTAGATGTAAGGAGTTCATTGCTACAAGAAAAATAAGTGTTTTCCTGGTCTGGAATAATTATAAAGGAAATTTCTATTTGATTTTAGAGAAGTATGATTCAAATACTAGAAGGTGTGTCATTTTCAGCAATAAGTATCACATTTCAGAATTACTACTGAACAAAATATGAAACTCAATATGAAAAATGATTAATTCATTTATATCTGAAGTCTTAAACTAAATGAAGGGAAAGAGAGTGTTAAAAAGTGTCTGAGGGGACACCTAGGTGGCTTAGTTGGCGAAGCATCTGCCTTTGGCTCAGGTCATGATCCCAGCCAGGGTCCTGGGATTGAGTCCTGCGTTGGGCTTCCTGCTCAGGGAGCTTCTCCCTCTCCCTCTGCCTGCTGCTCCCCCTGCTTGTGCTCTCTCTCTCTCTCTCTGACAAACAAATGAATAAAATCTTTAAAAAAATAAAAATAAAAAGTTTGAAAATAGGCTTATTAAAAAAAAGAAAATAGGTTTATTGAGGAGAATCAGGTCTGATGACAGGTTAATAACTGAACATGTTATGTCTGAAGTTCCTCTGAGATATTCAAGTATAGATTGGCTCAAAGGCCTTTGGATATATGATTCTGGTGCCTGCTGGAAATATCTAAGTTGTAGTTCTAGATTTTGGAGTCATTTTCATACAGATGGTAACTAAAAAACATTGGCTACATTGAGATAATTCAGGGAACTGGACAGTAAGAATGGAAGGAGGTGCTGAAAAGAATCAGGGAAGCATCACCGTTGAAGGCATAAAAAGAGGAACTTGGAAAGAACAAGAGGATTAGCCAGAGACGTAGCAGGAAAATGGGGAGAGTGTCTACCCTAGGTGTCAAGGGAAGAGAGAGCTGGACAGTGTGAAATATTTTTTTGAGACGTCAAGCAAAATTTTGTCTGCTGAATATAGGAATACAGAGATTAGAAATGATCTTAGTAAGAGTAATTTTGGGGGAGTAGTAAAGATGGAAGTCTGTGCAATGAGTTCAAGAATGAATATAAGTGGAGAGAATGTAGATAGTGAATATAGAACTATTCAACTGCCTTCAGTCCTAAGGATTGTAGTGGAATGAGAATGTGGGATGAGAGAACAGTGTTTTTCATTTAGGAGAGGGCTTCGGTGTTTAAATGCTGATAAGAGGAAGGCATTAAAAAGATACTTAAAAATATATTTAGTGCCATTTTATTACTTGTTTTGTTGTTTCTGGAGATTTTCTCTGTTCCCTTCCTGTTTTTGTCACTTTTGGTCTTTCCTTTCTACTCAGAGTCCCTCCCCTTTACTATTTCTTACAGGGCTGGTTTAGTGATCATAAACTCCTTTAGTTTTTGTGTGTCTGGGAAAATCTTTCTCTCTTCTATTCTGAGTGGCAACGTACACCTGAAACTAATATTACTAAGTAATATGTTAACTAACTGGAATTTAAATAAAAACTTTAAAAAAGATGAAATCTACTTACACTTTAATAAACGAAGATGTTAGTTGAAAAAAGATATTAAAAATACAAGTGAACAGTATATGGACCAGATACTGTAAGACTAAAGACAAAAAAACCTACACAAATACTGTGCTGAGTAAATCTGTTTCTCACATTGGTATGAGTTAACATTCTATAATTACTTTATGTGTATATTAGGATTGAACATATGAGTAAATATATTATAGATAATGAGAGCCAGGTTTCTCATTATTGGAGGAAGAAGAAATTACAAATAAAGGAAGAGAAAAGGCTAGAATAAACTTTGTGATCTGGAATCAATGGTATCATAAAAAACTCATATATATATATAAATGGGTGTGCATAAGTGCATTAATATACATGCATGTAATTCCTTAGCTCTGTTCACTAAGAGGGCCTCTGTTCATTAAGATACCCTAGTAGCAATTAGCACATCTAGCACCCAGATTGGTTCCTAAATGCCATTCTTTAATAAAGGGAACCAGGGGGGCTCCTTGGAGAAGTTGTTGATTCCAAGGAGCCTGGAATAGCTTCTGGCACAAGAAAATAAGGAAGTGCTTAAAAAAGGAAGTGAACATGTCAAAAGGATACAGAAACTAGCCTGAAGGAGCTCCCAATGGCCGGAGTTGAACAATTTGAGAAACAAAACAATGATAATATTGAATTATAACCCATAGAATAAAATAAATATCCGTAAGTCCATACTGGCATAAATATAATTATGCAAATAAGTTAGGGAGAAGGCATAACTATTCCTCACAGGAGAATTCCAATTTGTAAGTGTAGAATGAATAAGGGAAATATACAATTTCTCTTAGGCAAACACAACAGTAATAATTGTTGCAGGCAAGATCCACTGATGCATGGTAGAATCAATGAGTAACATTTTGAGGAGAAAGAGGATTTTTGCGTAGTCTCAAAGTACCTCAAGATTTTTATCGATACAAAGGAAAAAATAGTAATTTTACTACCTGGTAGATGTCAGCTTAACTAAGTGATCAAGATTAATACCATCAGTAGTAAGATGTATTGACATCATGTACCCCCTGATATGATGCATTGAGAACACAGTATCACTTCTAGGTATTTTTGCCAAAAATGTGTAACTTCAATCTAATTATTAGAAAATATCAGAGAAACCAAATTGATAAACATTCTACAAAACGACTGCCAATACTCATCAAAAGTTTCAAGTCATGAAAGACAAGAAAAAATTGAGTAACTGTCATAGTCTGGAGGAGACAGAGGAAACCCAATAACTAAATACAGTATGGGATCCTGGATTGGATCCTGGGACAGAAAAAAAAAAAAAATTAAGGCAAAAACCAGTAATATCTCAATAATGTCTATAGTTTAGTTAATGGTATTATATGTTCACTTTCTGTTTTTGAACATCATACTATGGTTATGCAAATTGTGAATATTAGAAAAAGCTTGGGTGAAGGGTATACATGAACTCTGCACTATTTTTGTAATTTTTCTGTAAGTCTAAAACTATTTCAGAACAAAAAGTTAAAAAAAAAAAAAGAATAAAAGTGAGGGGTGGGATCTAGAGCACAGGGTAAAAAGTACTCCTGCTTAGGAGGAGGTATGCCTCTCCCATGGAACCAAGAGGGCTGGTGAAAAGCATGAGTGGTCATGGAGGTAGGTTTACTGAATTGATGTCAGGAAACTGGTGGAGTTCTTCAAGGAAAAACCAGGGCTGTCCCCTCAATGTCCACCACAGGGCTTGTCATAGAGTAGGGATACAACAAATGTTTATTGAACTGAACAGGCTTGGATTTGAGTCATGATTATATGATTTCTAGGTATGACCTTAGGCAAGTTCTTTACTCTCTGTGCCTCCATTTTCTCTGAAAATGGGGATTATAATCCCAGTTGTTGAGTTAGAAATTAATATATATTTACCAAAATCTATTTCCTTTTCTTCCTGGGCACACAGCTAGATAATGCTTCAGCCTCCAATTACGTTAGATACCTACTGACTCACACATCACTGGCTTTCAATATATATTTAATGAAAGATTATAACTATTGAAATGTTCCATTATAAACTTTGTTGTGGGGGCACCTGGGTGGCTCAGCCGGTTAAGGGTCTGCCTTCAGCTCAGGTCATGATCTCAAGGTCCTGGGATCGAGCCCCGTGTCAGGCTCCCTGCTCGCAGGGAAACTGCTTCTCCCTCTCCTCCCTGCTCATGCTCTCTCTCGCTCTCAAATAAATAAATAAAATCTTAAAAAAAAAAGCAAAAACCCAAACTTTGTTGTATTACCAGTTACTCTTTATCTTGATCCAAGATGGTATCTTGTCTGGCCATGGAGGTGGTAAAGGCCAAATGAAAATTTAATGGATAATTTGTTGTAAAGAATATGATTTTTTACACAGATCTAACTGATAATGATTAATTCTTCCCTAAGTATGAGCCATGGAAAAAAGCCATGTATTCTTAATCCTCTGACATTGGATAGAACTGGAAGGAAATAGCAATTGTGGAAAAAATTTACAGAGTATTTCTTCCCTTTTTTTCCCCACCACTCATCTAATTCGAGGACACACTATCTTTTTTTTTAAAGATTTTATTTATTTATTTGACAGAGCGAGACACAGCAAGAGAGGGAACACAAGCAGAGGGAGTGGGAGAGGGAGAAGCAGGCTTCCCGCCGAGCAGGGAGCCCGATTGGGGGCTTGATTCTGGGACCCTGGGATCATGACCTGAGCCAAAGGCAGACACTTAAAGACTGAGCCAACCAGGTGCCCCTAGGACACAGTATTATTAGAAACAGTATGAAGGCAGAGGGGTATGTTGTGATTAGAGAATGGGAAAAATGAATTGCAGCTAACAAAAACTTGCTGACCGCTGAGGTGGGGTCCTCTGGGGTTGTAATACCTTAGATTAAGCCATCAGTGGTTTAGATTTTGAATCTCAATTTTTCTGGTTCAGTTAACATGGTCACATCACTTAGATGAATTAAACGAATCCACGGATTCTCATGCCAACCAATTTCTTGTGAGAATAATATGTAAATCAGAATGCTAATTTACTAATTTATGATGATACATGAAACCAAAGAGCAGATTGTATGTTTTATCAGCTGCTTGATGCACTTTCTTTGTAGGAAAATCTATATGGAAAGCCATATAGTTATAACCAGAAAGTTTTCTGATAAACAGAAATCTGGAGCAAGAAGAGTTAGATGTGTAATCTTAAAGGCCAGGATTATCACATTATGATAACTGAACACAACCATTTCAATGGTAAGGACAGACTTGCTAAGGGAGGGTTGCTTTTTCTCTACTGATTTTTTTTTTTTATTGTGGATTGAGCTAGGATGTATAACTCCTAGCTTCTCACTATCCCTTTACCCATCCCAGGGAAGAGAGAGTGATATCTGATTGGTAAATTTGGGAAGAATGACCTAGGCATCTTGCCTCATTTCCTCTCTTTTTCTTGAGTAAGGCTGCTCTCAGAGAGCACACACTTTTTTCAGGATTTAAGACTTACTCGGTTCAGTGTGTTGCCTAGGGCCAACTTCTCCACTGGACACAGTAGGACCAATGTCTAGGGTCTAGCATACTTTCAGATGTCCCTAAAATGTTTTGCTTTAATTTAAAATCGGAAGGAAAAAAAATGAACTTGTAGGTTAAAGAAAATTTCTTTTTAAAGATTTTATTTATTTATTTGAGAGAGAGAACGAGAGAGCACAAGCAGGGGGAGAAGCAGAAGGAGAGATAGAAGCAGCCTCACTGAGCAAGGAACCCGATGCAGGACTCGATCCCAGGACCCTGGGATCATGACCTGAGCCGAAGGCAGATGCTTCACTGACTGAGCCACCCAGAAGCATCTGCCTTCGGCTCAGGATCCCAGGGTCCTGGGATCGAGCCCCGCATTGAGCCCCACATCGAGCCCCACATCGGGCTCCCTGCTCAGCGGGAAACCTGCTTCTCCCTCTCCCACTCCCCCTGCTTGTGTTACCTCTCGCACTGTGTCTCTCTCTGTCAAATAAATAAATAAAATCTTAAAAAAAGTTTAAGGGGAAAATGTTTAATATATATATTAATATATATAACATATATGTATTAATTCAACATCTTCATTATCCATTCATCAGTCAATGGACACTTGGGCTGTTTCCATATCTTGGCTATTGTAATAATGCTGCAGTAAACATAGGGGTGCATATATCCCTTTGAATTAGTGTTCTTGTATTCTTTGAGTAAATACCCAGTAGTGAGATTGCTAGATCATAAGGTATTTCTATTTTTAACTTTTTGAGGAACCTCCATACTGTTTTCCACAGTGGCTGCACCAGTTTGCATTCCTACCAACAGTGCACAAGGTCTCCTTTTTCTCCACATCCTCGCCAAAACCTGTTGTTTCTTGTGTTGTTGATTTTAGCCATTCTGACAGGTGTGAGGTGATATTTCATTGTAATTTTGATTTGCATTTCTCTGATGATAAGTGATGATGAGTATCTTTTCATGTGTCTATTGGGCATTTGTGTATCTTTGGAGAATGTCTGTTCATGTCTTCTGCCCATTTTTAATTGGATTATTTGTTTTTTGGGTGTTGAGTTTTAAAAGTTGTTTATGTATTTTGGATACTAGCGCTTTATTGGATAATGTCATTGCAAATATCTTCTCCCATTCTTTTTGATTGATTGTTTCCTTCACTGTATAGAGCTTTTTATTTTATTTTATTTTATTTTGATGTAATCCCAATAGTTTATTTTTGCTTTTGTTTCCCTTGCCCCAGTAGACATATCTTGAAAGAAGTTGCTATGGCTGAAAGAAGTCAAAGAAGTTACTGCCTGTGTTCTCTTCCAGGATTTTTATGGTTTCAGGTCTCACATTTAGGTCCTTAATCCATTTTGAATTTATTTTTGTGTCTGGTATAAGAAAGTGGTCCGGTTTCATTCTTCTGCTTGTTGCTGTCCAGTTTTCCAAACACCATTTGTTGAAGAGACTTTCTTTTTCCCATTGCCTTTTCTTTCCTGCTTTCTGGAAGATTAATTTACCATATAATTGTGGGTTTATTTCTGGATTTTCTGTTCTTTTTCATTGATCTATATGTCTGTTTATGTGCCAGTGCCATACTGCTTTGATTACTACAGCTAATATAACTTGAAGTCCAGAATTGTGATGCCTCCAGCTTTGCTTTTCTTTTTTAAGATTGCTTTGGCTATTTGTGATCTGTTGTGATTTCATACAAATTTTAGGATTGTTTGTTGTAGTTATGTGAAAAATGCTGTTGGTATTTTGATAGGGATTGCATTAAATGTATAGATGGCTTAGGGAGGACAGTATAGATATTTTAACAATATTTTTTCTTCCAATCCATGAGCATGGAATGTCTTTCCATTTCTTTGTGTTGTCTTGAATTTCTTTCATCAGTGTTTTATAGTTTTCAGAGTAGAGGTCTTTCACCTCTTTCGAACAGATTTTCTTGCAGCAACGCATCAAAACAATGAGAAATGTCTATGCTCTATCATGAACAAATGTTCAATGTAGGACATATTTTGAAACACCTATATCTATAGGGGACTCAAAGCAAAATCTGGAACTGTTTTACATGTTTAAAAAGCACTTATGGAGTGCCTGGGTGGCTCAATTGGTTAAGCGTCTGCCTTTGGCTCAGGTTATGATCCCAGGATCTGGGGATCAAGCCCCACATCCAGCTCCCTGCTCAGTGGGGAGCCTGCTTTTACCTCCTCCTCTGTCCCCTCCCCCTGCTTGTGTGCGCTCTCTCTCTCTCTCTCATGCTCTCTCTCAAGTAAATAATCTTTAAAAAAGAAAAACACTTATGGGGCACCTGGGCGGCTCAGTCGGTGAAGTGTCTGCCTTTGGCACAGGTCATAATCCCAGGGTCCTGGGATGGAGCCCCCCCATCGGGCTCCCTGCTCAGCAGGGAATCTGCCTCTCCCTCTCCATCTGCATTTCCCCCAGCTCATGCTCTCTTTTGCTCTCTCTCGCTCTCAAATAAATAAAATCTTAAAAAAAAAAGCACTTATGTTAGGTGATACTATTATATTCAAAGAGCAAGTTGGAATTACAAATAACATTCTTCTAGGAAAATAATTATATTCTTAGTTTTTTTTCCTTACCTAGTTTACTTGATTAAAATTCTGTATGGGGTGCCTGAGTGACTCAGTTATTTAAGTGTCTGACTCTTGGTTTTGGCTCAGGTCATGATCTCGCGTTCAGGGGATAGAGTCCTGCGCTGGGCTCCGTGTTCAGTGGGGAGTCAGCTTCAGATTCTCTCTCCCTTTCCCTCTGCTTCTCCCCGTTAGTGCATGCTCTCTCTCGCAAATAAATAAATAAATAAATAAAATCTTTAAACAACAACAACAAAAAACCCTATATATTTCTTTGAGTTTTAGCTTTAAGGCAATTAAAATTTTAATTCTCAAAATGATTGAAGTTTTTAGTTAACTTCAATTTAAAATTCACTGATGATAGAACTAAAGCATTATTACTTACAAATGAATAAAAATGAGTTAGAGAACATATATAATCCTTTCAGTTCAGTTAGAGAGTAAACTAATATTTATCAAGCTCCTCACCCGATACGTATCAGGCATTTCCTTAGATATTTTCATCTATATTGTCTCATGTGATTCTTACAATGGTTCTCTAAAGTTAGCATTCTTATCCCTGCTTTACAATTGAGGAAACTGAGGCTAGGAATAACTAATTATCTTTACAGAGCTCATATATTAATGACATGGCAGAACTAAAAATGAAAACCCTACAACCGTTTAAAAGCCAATATTATTTTCCATTTCACCATCCTACTCCCCTCAGTAAAAATGACAATGATGATCCTTTGTATGTATATGTCTTAACTCAGAAAAATTGCCACGGTCTCCTTAAAGATGGGGGTTGTGTCTTTTACTTTTACAATATCCCCAAATTCTCAAGAAATATTAGTTGAAAAAAGAATAGCTCCTGATATATATTTACATATTTATTTATTTTTATATATATATTTAAAGATTTTTATTTATTTATTTGACAGGGAGAGAGAGACAGCGAGAGAGGGAATACAAGCAGGGGGAGTGGGAGAGGGAGAAGCAGACTCTCCACTGAGCAGGGAGCCTGATGCGGGGCTCCATCCCAGGACCCTGGGATCATGACCTGAGCCGAAGGCAGATGCTTAACGACTGAGCCACCTAGGCGCCCCACCTGATATTTAATGTTATTTAATTTTTCAGTGGGATTTCAATGATACAAATAAATTGTGTTCTTCTACCCCTTAGTGTATATATGCAATTATTCTGACTTACTTTACAGCCGATATAATTTCATCATCCTGTTTAAATTCACCTTATGTAAGAGGTGTATAGGGGCGCCTGGGTGGCTTAGTCGGTTAAGTGTCTGCCTTCAGCTCAGGTCATGATCCCAGGGTCCTGGGATGGAGCCCCCAGCCAGGTTCCCTGCTCAATGGAGAGTCTGCTTCTCCCTCTCCCTCTCCTGCTCACGGGCACTCTCTCGGTCACTCTCTCTCTCTCACACACACAAAAAAAGGTGTATAAACACAAATGAAGCGTCTATGCTATAATTCTTGGAATGTGCATTACAATACCAGGCTCATACAAAATATATTTAACTTCATCTGTACGCTATTTTAACTCTAGGAGTTGTTTTACAAATATCATTCTGGACCTTCTAGAACTTTCCCAAGTTCTTCCCATCTTTTCAATACTGGGAAGGATGCTATAAAATAAATAGTACTATCCATAGATTTGAAAACATGTTAAAAGAAATGGATACCACCTCCAGAAAGGTTTAGCCTCAAAGTGTTAAGTAGTCCTGGGTCTTGGAAATTTATATTTGAATATGCTCAAATAATTGCGCTGGGAATGGTGCTCTTCTTGCTCTGTTCCCTAATGCTTTTCCTTTCAAAATACAAATCAGCTTAAACCAAACCAACAAACTTGTCCTACAATCCTCAAACTCCATCCTAATAATTAGCAAAATTCAAGAATTCGTCTTTCAGAAATGCTATCACCAAACATTCACTGAGAAGTCTCAGCTCTTAGGCAGGATCAGAGAGGAAGGTCTATTGGGTGGAATGTGCTACTTGGCCCAGGCCCAGTTTATATTTTCCATCAGCAAACACTACTTTTACTTAGGGTGAATTTCTTTTAGAATGCCTGTTGAGGTTGCCCTCTCTCAACTTGAAAGAGGTGAGGTTTTTTTTTGCGTGTGTTTCTTTTTGTTTTTTTAATTTTTAAATAGTACAATCAAATTTTGAGAACCCAAATGGATTTCATTATAGAGAATGTCACATTTCATTTTAACAAGCATTTACAAAAAACCTACTAGTTAAACTCTGTTGGACACCACTATTAGAAAACACCTCAAGTTAACCTAGGCCCAAAAAGGGCGGTTTATTATAATAAAGGGAATGTTTTAAAGAAACCAAGGAGAGGGACGCAGCTAGCCCTGGGAAAGACTACAACCAAATCGTTGAGAGCCCAGATAGTATTTTCTTTCCATCTCTCAATCTGCTTTGTCTGCTTCATTCTTTCTGGGACAGATTCCTTTCCTCCCCAGGCTTCTTGCAGAACAGATCTGCCCCCAACTCCTCAGTTAACCCCGTACGGGCTTAGCTGCACAAAGAAACTGTATCTCTCTAGAATATTTTATTCTTACTTAAATATTTTTTTTAAAATATTAAATAGATTCTTTTGTTTCAAAAAGGTACAGTGAAAAGTCTTTTCAGCCCTTTTCCTCTAGTTACCTATTTCTGTTTCTCCAAGGCAACCAATGGAACCAGTTTCTTCCAGCTCCTTCCAGACCTATTTAATGTATGTATGATAAAACACATTTATCTATCTTTCTGTCTATCTATCTAGGTATTCTTCTCTCCCCATTTTTTTCCACTAATGGCAGTATAACACATACACATTTTCACCGAACAGTTTATTCTGAAAACTGTACAGTTATCAGCATTTAGAGAATGCCATAGGATTCAGTGTTGTGATGTAACATATTTCACCAGTTCTCTATTGATAAACATCTAGGTTTCCCCCATTTTTTTGCTATTACAAATAATGTAGCAATAAAAACTGGAACACACACACATTTAAGAGTAATTTTTCTTTTTCTGTGAACAATCTTTTTTATGCTTTGTCTATTTTTTTCTATTTTATTGGTATTTTTCTTATTGATTTCTAGGTATTTATATATTAGAGAAATAAGTCAGTTGTCTCTGATTTGAATTGCATTTTTTTCTTGTTTATCATTTGATTTTACTAATGATGCTTTTTGTCTTTGTCCTAATTCTAAAATTTCCCAGGAAGGGCTAACTGGATAAAGATACCTACTCTTGGTTAATTCACTGTGGCTGGGGAGGTAGAGTCATTTTTTTAAAAAATCCTGGAGTGCACTTTATGGAATGGGGGTAAGTAAAACTAAGGGGAAATTGTGAGCGAGGAAGTACCCTAAAAGGGGTCTACTACATTTCAATGTGTAAAGAACTGGGGATACGTCTTCTTGCCTAGGGAAAGAGGGCTCACAGCTTAGCAAAGATACACAACGACAAATAGTCACCATAGCAATCGGGTAAGAGAGGATATATAAATTGCTGTGGGCATAGAGGAAGAAGCAGCTCATTATGTTTGGGGTATCTGGGAGAACTTTACGGGAGAAAAGGAATTTGAGCTGGGTTTGTAAAGACAGAAATAAGTGAAAATGAATGATTGCTGGCCAGGGGCTTAACATCATTGAAAGTAGGTTATATTGGGAGATGTATGATGGTCACAAATGGGAGAGTAATGTGACTGACAGAAAGATGTCCCCAGGAATGGTTACGGGATGTAATATTTCCTTATTGGTAAATGATATGAAAGCTTAACACTTACATAAAGCTGGAGCTACCACAATATGCTTCTGGACTGAAGAGTGGCTTCCTGTAAAAATCCCCCACAAAGACAGAACTGTGGTTGCTATCATACCCACAGGATTCTCCCAGGCATGAGAAAGGTATCCTTGCCATTCTGCAGTTCTGGTTCTCCTAGGGTTTTTTGTTTGTTTTTAACCCTCTCTTTGCCAATCCCATTTCTACCTTCCCTGTCAACTTCAGAAACTGCCTCATGCCTGCCTACTCACTTATGGAGAAATTGGGTAAAACAAGGATAAATTTCTCAAGAGCATTCCTCAGTGTTTCTAGGCTTGAGGGTCTATTTGAAGTCCATTTCTGTAGGATTAGTGGCAGGATTTGGACGCATGGGCTGAGGCGCTGGGATTTTATCTTCAACCATATAAATGAGTGTTTCTTCCCAAAACATGTTATAAAATTTTATGCCCTGAGATGCTCTCCATGGATAATGATTTTTGTCAAGTAAATTTGGAAATATGTAACACTATTCCTCTCTTTTATAATGTACAATGTCATATTAAAATCTCTGAGAATTTATTCAAAGGACAGAATGCAATGAGAAGCCTTCCAGTTTAAAAGAAATGTATAATTTGCCCTTCATTTACATATTTTCTCACATAATGTTTCTTACAATTATGAGAAAAACTAAAATAGTGGGGAGCTGTGAAGTTTCTGAGACACAGGCAGGTTCGGTTTTTCATGAAGTTTTCACTCAGCCTGCAATGGCCTCGTTCTCATTTTTTTGTTTCAGTTTGCTTATTTTTGTTATTTGTTTGCTTGCTTATTTTTTGGTATTGTTCTTTGGTTTCTCAATAGTAGGTTGACTTTTTTCTCCTCATTCTGCCCCCCACCCAGCTTTACTGAGGTACAATTGATAAAATTGTATATACTTATGTGTGTACAACGTGATTTAACATATACAGTGAAATGATTAACACATCCATCATACACGGTTACCTTGTGGGTGCATGTGCACATAGAATACTTAAGATCTATTCTCTTAGCAAATTTCAATTCTCAAAAGTTATCTTCTCTTGGTAGATGTTGTTTTGTTAGTATTCTATTCCTTCCCTCAGGATATTTGTTTCCTCATTTAAAAATTTTTTAAACACCACTTTATTGCCTGCCTTTTATAGATAAATAATTGCACAAAAAATAATTTTTCTTCGTGATTGAGTCCACTAATAACTGCAAGTAATAACTACCTTCTATTGAGTCTTTACTTTTACATGGTTTCATTATTTTAATTAATCAGAAAGTGAATATAATGAATGCATTTGAGAGATGAGAGAATGAGTTTTAGAGGGCTTAGAGTGATTTTCCCAAAGTCACAGAGCTTGCAGCTCTTGTTGAGCGTGGTAAAGCAATCCTTTATGAAGTCCACTGATACTTATTTACTTTAGATAACAGCAATATTACCCACTATCCAGTTTCCACCAGATTTAAAGTTGAAAAACACAGGGGTTCCAGCATACATTGGTCCTACTTTCTTTTAATGAAGTTCTTGCAACAGTGCTATTCTAGGGGCACCTGGGTGGATCCGTGGTTCTGACTCTTGATCTTAGCTCAGGTGTTGATCTTGGGGTCTTGATCTTGGGGTTGTGAGTTCGGGTCCTGTGTTGGGCTCCACGCTGGATGTGGAGCCTACTTAACAACAACAACAACAACAACAAAACAATGCTATTCTAAGTTTAGTTGGGAATGAAAACAAGTATTTATCAGCTACGATGTAGAGGAGGAAAAAATCCTGAGACAGATTTTCTTTGATTTGCCATATGCTGTGTTATAGAGTAATGCTCACTCATTCTTTCATTCAGCAAATATCCATGGAGTGTTTTGCACAAGGCTCTGAGTTTGGCAGTGAGGAATAAAAGATTGAATGGGAAGTGGAAACTATCTTCAAGGAATTGATGAACTACTAAAGGAAATTATAAATATGTAAATAATTATAATTAAGCAGAATGCTCTGAGTCAAAATCAAAGTATAGGAATGTGAAAGCAGAGATTAGTTTTGATTGGGAGGAAATCATACTTATGTTCTAAACATAAACATCAACAAGCAGGTTTAGTATTTAGCCATTAAATAGGCCAAAGATGGCTTTAGACAAATATAAAAGGTTTATTTATGATGCATTGGCCATTTTATAAAAATCCAAGACATTTTCTAAAACAGAAACTATTATTTCCTTAAAGGCCATCTTTCATATAAAGAAATGGCAGGGTTCATCTTATTTATAGTATTAGGTTATAGGCATTTTGTCATTCTTCACAGATTCATCTGGCATTTCAGAGAATTAAATATTTTAACTAATTAATTGTAACCAATTGGAAGATTACAGAGAGCAGAGTGTGATCAAGAGTAGCAATTTGGCATTTAAGGTACATCAAGATAATCATTCAAAGATTCTTAAATTTCTTTTTTTTTAAAGATTTTATTTATTTATTTGACAGAGAGAGACGCAGCAAGAGAGGGAACACAAGCAAGGGGGAGTGGGAGAGGGAGGGGGAGAGGGAGAGTGGGAGAGGGAAAAGAGCAGGGAGCCCGATATGGGGCTTGATCCCAGGACCCTAGGATCATGACCTGAGCCGAAAGGTAGACACTTGACTGAGCCACCCAGGTGCCCCTTAAATTTCTTCTTTGAAATTAATATATGATATTGAATGAGAATGAGCATGATAAACAAGCTATTTATCCAATGTTTTAACCCAATGCTGATGTCTCACCTTTTGAAAGATGTGTTGTACTTTTCCTATTGGCTTAGAATTTAAACCAATAAGGAAGGAGAACATTTTTATAAATATTCACAAAGGAAGGCTGGCATTGTGAATGTCGAGTAAAGATTGCTTTGTTCTTCATTTGAGTCTGACTTTCAGAATTTTGTAATAATGTAATATCAGTATTTTTCTTTTATTGGTGTACTAAGCACTCGTTTTTTAAAAATTCAGACTGGATGATGTCTTGGCTTCAAATATATTTTCCCAATGTTAAGAACACTTTATTTCTTATTGTTCAGACAAGAAGTGATGAATCTTTAAAATGTTCAAAGGAAAATCAAGAATTTAAATGTATTTTTATTATCATGGTGAACATATTTCATACGAACAAAATTGATACTAATTTGCTAGATTTGTTTGAAGTTCATAATTACTAGGGTTCTTTCATTTCTAAACTGGCATATATTACTGTTATTAGTCTCTTTTAATGGCTGTTCAGAGGCAGAGTTAATGTTAGGTTCTCAGCAATAGCTATTTATATCTTGATATTCTGTGTACTTTATTAAAATTTTTGTTTTGAAATTTAATAAAAACGTTAGTAAAGGTTTTTGTATTGTAATTTCTTAATATTGGGACTCAAGGATCTCTAATAATACAAAAAAAATACAAAAGAAAAAAAACCTTCTTTGTATTTTTGTGTATAGTTGGTTTCATTAGAAAATTTACCATCCTGAGGTCTCTGCTTAAGTATTTCTGATTCTAAAAAAACCCCACTAGAATGTTTTCATTGAGTGTGAATAGGTATTCCAGTTAGACCCAGATGAAGATAAAAATCCACTTGAACTTATCCCAAATTTCCACTCAGTTTAAAGCAATTACTACAACACGGACAGTCTGTCTTTTGGACGCAAAGAAATACTTTGTCAGGACGCTATTTTGTTTCTCTATGAAAAACAATGAAGGTGGAATAAAAAGTAATTGCAAAGGAAGTCGAACAGAGGGAGAAAAAAAAAAAAAGGATCAGCAAGACCACCATCACCACCAGAAAGCAAGGGTGAAAAATTCGTGCACCTGAAAACATCGATTTCACGTCAGAACACAGAAAAAAACCAACTAAAGAAAGCAGAGTTTAGGGGAAGAAATGGAGCAGGCGTAGGAGAAGGGCTAACAGTTAAGTTATCGCAGGAGGGAAGAAAACCTCGTTGCTTTTTCTTGGTATCTGAAAACCGAAGCTTTAACTGGAGGGCAGAGGTCAGTGCGTGCAGAGCCGCATGGCAAACAAACCCACGGTTTGGTGCTTCCGCAAGCGTGGTCGGACCGACGTGGGCAGCGCTGGTTGGGAGCCGACAGTCTCCGTCCCGGCCGCGGCCGCCGTCGACCCCTTTGTCTCCCGCCGGCGAAGTGGCCGGCGCGCCCGGAAACCTCCGCGGGCAGCGCCGCGCGCGCAACGGCCGGGTTCGCGCGCCCGTCGCCGTGGCCCTGCACGCCCCGAGTCTACCGCCCAGTGAGGCAATGCTGAGGCGGTCTAGCTCGCCCCGCCGTTCTTCCCAACTTGCCGCCGGGACCCGCGCGCTGGCGGGCCCGCCCCGGCTCTTATTTCCTCCCACGCCTCGACCAGTACTGAGTACGACCCTGTGTTTCTGTTTTGCTTTTTGGGTTGGGCGAGTGCAGAGGGCTAGAAACAGCCGTGGTTTCCCGCGCCCTTTACTTCGGCAAAAATTTGGGGCGCCTTACTGATAACGTTCACGGGCTCGAAACAGCTCCCGCCTTCCCCGAAAACTCGACACACTGAAAAGGGCTTGCTCCTCCCTGTGGCCGCTCCACCAGGAAAGGGGGAAACAGGATTTCGGGGGAGCTTTTTGGTGGTGGTGGTGGTGATGCAGGGACGGGTCCGATCCGGCAGAATCGGCCAGGCCCGGACTCGCTCTCCTGAGGGAGCGGGAGAGGCGGGAGCGCCCGCGGGCCCGGTCTCCGGAGCCGGCCCTGCGGGGCGGGCCGACGCGCCATGGCGGAGCTCGGGGACGAACCAGAGGTCGCGGCGGGGAGCCGGGTGGTGTGGGGGAGGCGGAGGGCGGTGAGCCACCTGAACGACGTGGCAGCCATTCCCTACTTCCCGAGACCCCTCCCCATTCGGCCGCCCACCCGCCCTCCCGCCCTCTCGCGGCTGGCGGCGGCGAGGCTGCTCTTCCCGGGCCGGACAGAGAGCGGCAGTGTCTCCCCGCCCGGCACTCGCCGCGCGTGTCTCCCCCCCCAGTACCCCCCCCCCCCCGCGGCCGCCGCTGCTCGCCAGCCCAGCGCCGCGCCGGAGAGCGCAGTGGCGGCGGCGGGAAAGGGCTGCGGACCCGCGGCGCCGCGTCGCGCACTCGACGACGCGGCCCCGGCCTCGACGCCCTCCACCCGCTCTCGGAGCAGGTAAAGGCAGCGGGTGGTAGGCGGGGCGGCGGGTCCGGGAGGGAAGGGATCCCGGGGCCCCGAGCCGAAGCGAAGGGCCTGAGGCAGCGGCGGGCGGCGCTACGACCGAAGCCCAAATCCCCGAACGTGGGGGCCGGCGCGGGCCCGCGGGCCTGGCCGCCTGGACGGAAGGGAAGTGAGGCGTCGGTGAGGGGCGGGCCCTGGCGTGCCGCCCGAGGCCGGGCGAAGGCGGGGGCCGCGGCCGCTTTCCCGGCCTCCCAGTCCCGGGCGGGCCTCCAGGGCCCAGACACACCCCTCTCGACCCCCCGGAGCTGCTTCCCTTTCGGTTCCCGCCGGGACTTGACCTTGTGCCCCTTCGAGCACCTTCGGCGTTTCCCAGGCGGAGCCTTCTTGGAACTTCGGGCCACCCTCCGGAGCACGTAGTCCTAGCAAAGCCGTTTATTTACTCACTTCTTCATATCCAAACACAGCCTCTCACTCCACACGTTCCGATTTTGGATACTGTGGGGAGACATCCCGGGTCCCTGGTATTTGTGCCTCTTTGACCCTCGTCCGCACCCCCTCCCCCACCGCAACTTTGATCCTCTCTGGGACCTTGCTTGAACCCTTCTGTCATCCGGACCTTCTCCGAGATGTTCGTTTGGAAATCCGTCTTCGATAGAGTGAGTCATCTGACCGGGGGCACAGTTTATTCCTTAGGCTCTTTTGATTAAAACAGTCAACACTACCCGCCCCCCGCTTCAGAGAGCTAGAGTAATAAAGTGTAGATGCCAGATGACGCTTGGTGTGGCTTATAAAGAATCTTCCTTTTCGCAACAGCCTTTAGAACTAGGAATCTGGTATTTGTGGCAGGGACAGGTTTGTACACATTCTCGCCATGCAGTGGTTGTAATGTCTCCATAGCGCAGTTCCGACTTGAAGGCGGGATTGGCTGGTTTTTCTACTCCCCATCTTTAAGCCAATCAAGAAGCGCTGCTTGCCTGGAGACTGGTTAACTCAGAAAAGGTGGGGATTGGTTGAGCGCAGAGAAGAAAATCCTGGTGATCAACCTGGTCTCTGGGAAAACAATGACTGATGTGCAGACACCTCTCTTCTCTCACTTTTTTTTTAATGTTATCTTTTCATCCCAGCATCAGCTTTTTCGTTCCGTTTTCATTATTTCTGTGGTTTTTCTTTCAAACACCCAGCTCTCTTTTGTAACTCGTTTGAACCATCTTTCAATTTTCAATGAAAGAATCCTTACACACTTTAAGAAATGTAAACGTCATGTGTTTTGATGCTCGGCTTGTTCAGTTTTCTAACACTGTTCGTTTTTAAAGGTCAGAATTTAAATCAATAATTTTTAGTTCCTATGCTAGATAGAGCCTTTATCATTTAAGTGGTTGTGCCAGAATAAGGGGGCTGCAGTGGTGGAGATGGTGGGAAGAATAGGGAAGAAATGGCTGCTTTTGTATGAGGAGCCTACAATTTAGTTCATGAAAAAAGACTAGTATATTAATGGAAAAAAAAAAAAGTACAAAATCCCAGTGCAGAAACCCAGCATACAGTACTGATGAATGTCAGTTTGTGTACCTGTTGACTTTAATAGCTTTTAGGGGAAGAGTAAAGAGGACCAAGTGTTGGACTAAATAGAAAAAGTGGGCTTAAGTTATCAGAAGAATATTTTTCCTTTATTGAAGTGGGTTTAGTACCTTGTACACAGTAGAGGCTAAGTAAATATCAGTGTAGGTGCGTATTTTTTTTAACAATATCTGAGGATTTTCCTTCTTTTAAAATCTCCTTTTCTGTCTTCATGATTATCCATGGTTATGCTTGTCTTTTGATGTGCAAAACAGTAACCATTTATTAGTCAATGTGAATTTTGGGAAACAGCTATCATCTTTGCCTTTCTTCCCTTCAGTTTTTTATATGCAAACTCATGTTGTCAGTTTTGTGAAGAATATGTCAGGCCAGATATTGAATCTTAATAGATCCCTATTAAATGCCTTTAGAAGTAGTTTTAGGAATTAAAGAAGAGATTGACATTTTATTTATTTATTTATTTATTTATTTATTTATTTATTTTTGAGATTGACATTTTAAAAAATATTTACCATGCCAGGCAGTGAATAAGCCAGAAGTCATTATCGGCCTAATCACCTTCATCCTTAGAGTAATAAAAGTGGCCACCACATATCTGTTTATGTATGTGCATACATATATATATGTATATATGCATGTGTGTGTGTATGTATGTATGTATGCCAGGCACTGTTTTAAGCACTGTACATATGCTGCTGTATTTAATTTTCACAGTTCTATGAGATTTGCACTATTATTGGTACTGTTTCACAGATGAGGAGACAGACAATATGAGAAATGTGAAGAAAGTTGTCCCAATATAAGCCAACTGGTATTTAGCAGAGCCAGGATTCAGTCAGTTCTGGATCTTTGTGACCCAGAACCTTACTCTTAGCATATTCTTTTTGTGGCCCTCTGAAACAAAACCTTTGATGTCGAGTAAATCATGACATTTCCAAATATCTACCATTCCTCCCATCAGTTGTAAGATGGATTATTTTATGTACCTCTACAAAACCAAAAAAACCAAAAAAGCAAAAAAACTCCAAGTAACTGTGATATGCCATTGATTTTAGGATGGTCCTTATTGCAGAAATGTAAAAATGTCTTAAAATGGATGAAATAAGGTATATTAGTTTGTCACATAAACATTTTTTCCTTCTACATTACAGTTCAATTTACTTATGTAAGATCATATACAGATTTTTTTTTAAATCATATACAGATTTTAACATTACTCTGAATTTTGGTTTATTGAATTTACTTTTAAGTAAGTACCTTCCTACCCACTGTACTAAAGTTTTAAAATATGTCTAGGTGGGCAGACTGTTGGAAGAATCTCAGCCTTGTTCTCCAGAAACTATTTCAGTAGTACATCTAGATTCAGGTTAATTAATTTGTGCTATCCAAACTCACATAACTTTGAAAATTGAAAAAATCATTTCATTAATTTCCATGGAGGAAGAAACTAGCTATGCCAGCTAGGTTTTTATGACTATTAGTGGAATTAGTAGCAGGAAGAACCCACATGTTGCACTTGGCTGAGCACTGGCTCTGGGTCTATCAATTCCGCTAAATCTCACTAGACTGATGGTGGACACTATTTTTCTAAACGTGGATTGTTCATATCCTTTGATCATCTATTACATCTGTTTCTCTTAAAATTTTGAGAATGGTCCAAATATATGGTTATTAGTGTCTTTTTTCTTGAAAATATTTTTCTCTAGCTTGCTGTTTTACTTTTTGGTTATTTTTATTTGTCAGAAGTTTAAAATGTTCATACATGAATCTATCATTCTTTTCCTTTGTCATTGCTTCATATTTCCAAATTAAAAAATTTCATTGTTCTACAGATGTGATAATCAGTTTTTCCTAATATTTCTAAAATTAACTTTGTAATCAGAATTTAGGATAAATTCTAAGCATAAATTTATAATTCTAAGGTGATACCACCTTAATTGTTTTACAAATTACTATTAAATCATTTTACCACTATTAAAAACTTTAATCTTCTTGTTTTGGAAAGCCTATCTTATTACATGTAAATTTTGAGATATAGTTAGGACTTTTTCTGGACTCTTGATTTCTTATAATAGTTCCTCAATCTTTTATTGAATTTTTGTGACTGTACCATTTCATAATGCATAATATGCATTAGTTTGTTTTTCAGTGGACTCCATGCTCAGCATGGAGCTCAGTGTGGGGTCTGAACTCACAACCCTGAGATCAAGACCTGAGCAGAGATCAGGACCTGAGCTGAGATCAAGAGTTGGTCGCTTAACAGACTGAGCTACCCAGGCACCCCTTCATAATATGCAGTAGTATTTAGGGGCGCCTGGGTGGCTCAATTGGTTAAGTGACTGCCTTTGGCTCAGGTCATGATCCTGGAGTCCCAGGATCGAATCCCGCATCGGGCTCCCTGCTCAGTGGGGAGTCTGCTTCTCCTTCTGACCCTCCCCCCCTCATGTGCTCATTCACTCTCTCAAATAAATAAATAAAATATTTAAAAAAAAAATATGCAGTAGTATTTAGTAGAGGGAATTTCCCCATGTTACTTTTTTTTTTTTTAAGATTTTATTTATTTATTTATTTGACAGAGACAGAGACAGCGAGAGCTGAAACACAAGCAGGGGGAGTGCGAGAGGGAGAAACAGACCCCCCGCTTGAGCAGGGAGCCCGATGCGGGGCTCGATCCCAGGACTCCGGGATCATGACCTGAGCCGAAGGCAGCCGCCCAACGACTGAGCCACGCAGGCGCCCCCCCATGTCACTTTTTTTAAGAAAAACATTTTTATATATCTTCTATTCATTAAATTTAAGAATTACTTTGGGAAACTGACATGAATGATATTTACTTTCTTTTTGTTCTGAAGCAGGGTATCTTTTTAATTAATTAATTAATTAATTTTTTAAAAGTGGAGCCCAACGTAGGGCTTGAACCCACAACCCTGAGATGGGACCTGTGCTGATATCAAGTCAGTTGCCTAACCAATTGAGCCACCCACACGCCCCAAAGCAGGGCATCTTTTTTTAAAAAAAATTCTGTGTTTGAATTTTATTTCTTCTGCCTGGAGTGTTTTACTCTTTTCTCTGTCCTCCGCCTAACCTTTGAACCTTTGATATATTTCCAGTATACACTTAACTGCTATGCTGAGCTCCTTCTTCCCTCCCTCTACTAACTGAGCTTCACTGAATCTTCCTTTTTTTTTTCCTGCTAACACTGGTCCCAACCTAATTACTTTAGGTATGTAGGTATTAAATAAATCTTGGCATGAATAGAGGAGATATTTTACTTTTAAAAATATTTCTCTCTGTTTACCATCTGTATTCTGGTAATTCTCTGTCTCCAACCCAAAGCTCTTTTCCTGATAAGTGGACTCATGTATCATCTATCTTCATGACATGTCCATTTGTATGCTACCATCAGTACTAAGCATATCCCAAACTATAGTCATTAACAACTTTCCGTCTCCTATCCTCAAACCAAAAATACAGAATAGACTGTTTCTTTTCGGTCTTCTTTCTAGGGGAAGATTAAATGAGATAATGTATGTGTGGTAAGAATTTAGTAAATAGTAGACATTGCGAATAATAACTTGGCAGAAACATGGGCTATTCCTTGTCCTCTTTTTTTGCTTTCACATTCTGATTGATCACTGAGCCCTGCTGGATTCTTTCTTCTTAATATTTCTTGACTCTGTGCCTTTTCCCTATCCCCAAGGCTACCATCCTGCTCAAGGTTAGCATCATCTCTCACCTGGATTGCTGCAATCCCCTCCTAAGTGGTTATCCCTGCTTCCAGTCTTGCCTTCCAATCCTTCCCCCCCCCCCCACCATTTTAGCCAGAGTAATCTATCTGACACAGCTGAACATATAACTTCCCTGCTACAAAACTCTTTTTTTGTGACTTTTCATCATCTTTAGGATAAAGTCAACTTCTTAATTTGGCTTTCAGGATCCTCATGATCTGGTTTCTATTCACCTCTTCATCTTCATCCCTTCTCACTTTTTCCCTTTGCCTTCAATGTGCTAGTCATATTCATTTACTGGCATTTCTTCCTTAAAATGCCAGGTTTGTTAAATCTAAGCCTGAGTACAGGAGCTTTCCTCTGTCTGGAATGCCTTCTCTGGTTCCCTGCTTCCCTCCCCTTTGGTTTTGTTATCTCATACTTGTCTTTCAGGTCTCAGTCAAGATGATACCTCTATGGGGAAGCTTTTTTTGATATCTCAAGGCCTGGTTTAATGTTTGTTCCATGTCTTCTGTTTGTTTCCCTAGCCAACTCTGTATTATCACATTGTTAGAGTTTGCTTATCTGTCATCTCACCATGTAGTGGTTAGGGTGTAGTGAAAGAAAGAGGTGAATTGACTATCTTAAAAAATGATGTGATTTGCATGGAGGGAATTAAGTAGTTATTTTGGGGTTTACCTAGTAGGGAAGGGAAGGAGACACTATATATGTTAGATGAAAATTTTCTTTTTTTTTTTTTTTTGAAGATTTTATTTTTGCAAGAGAGAGGGAGATGGGGGTGTGGGGGCGGAGAGGAGAGCGCATGCACGGAGGGAGAAGTAGACTCCCCGCAGAGCAGGGAGCCTGATGCTGGACTCCATCCCAGGACCCTTGGATCATGACCTGAGTTGAAGAAAGATGCTTAACTGACTGAATCACCCAGGAGCCCCAGATGAAAGTTTTCTAAGTTAGGAAAGGCATACTAGGTAGGCCCTTTTATAGCGTCAGTGAAATACATCTTTACATAAAATTTCCATATATTCAGTTTCTCTGTTTGTTAGGACTTTTTGGATTGCAAGTAACAGAGATACAGTTTGAAATAGGCTATTTCAAGGGAAAAGTTACTGGCTTAATAACCATATAACAGAAATTGTATGGATAGAGATGGCCATAAAGGCTAAGGTAGGAACTTGCCCACAGGTAGGTCCTTCCTATACTTAAAATCTGTGCATACTGGTGCCATTTCTCCTATTGTGGATATGCTTCACATGGTGGGACCTGGTTCCTGCCAGCACAGACTTATCTATTTAGAGCCTTATGTACAAGGTTTTAGGTAGATTTGGTCACATGTCCATCCCTTGACTGATTCCTGCAGCTGAGGAGATGAGGTGCTATGCTTAGTTTAGTTTAGATCATGTGATGTGCTCGTTTATGTGTCAGGGGTCTGTTTTCTAACAGACCAGGGGAGGAGAAGGAGTTCTGGGCGGACACAAAGAATATTCATTATAATTCTTAACCATTCTTCTGATTATAAATTTATTTTCTTAGGTACTTTATTTGTGAAAAAGATACTCAGTATTATGTATGTGAGTATTCCAGGTACTAAAGTGGAAAGTCTAATATTTTATTTGTTTTTTTAAAAAATAATTTATTTATTCATGAGAAATAGAAGCAGAGGCAGAGGGAGAAGCAGGCTCCCCGTGGAGCAGGGAGCCAGATGCGGGGCTTGATCCCAGAGCCTTGGGAGCATGACCTGAGCCGAAGGCAGATGCTTAACCGACTGAGCCACCCAGGTGCCCTGGGAAGTCTAATATTTTAAAGAACTAATTTGGCTTTTTGGTTTGTGCTGGCATGTAACAAATATTTATTGAGCTCTTGGTTGCTAAATAACACATTACCTGGGAGATGCTTATCAACTAGTGGTCTAAGCAAGTAAATACAGAGGTGCTAAGATAGAGATATATCTAGGGTGCAGTGGGAGCTGTGTCTAAGTCAGACTTTGGGATAGCAGAAAAACCTTCTGAAGGAAAGTTAATTAAGCCAAGAAATATGGGTTGGGTGGAAAGGTGTAGAGGGACTTTTGGGCAGAACATTTGTGAAGCACAGAGATGTGAAATGTCCTACTTTGTGTGAGGAAGCAAATAATTAGATACAGAAATAATAGAGAGTACCTGAGGAGGAATAGAGGAAGAGGAAGCTAGGGGTACATAAGAGACCAGATCATAGAAGTCCTTGAGTACTTTCCCTAGGAGTTGGAACTTGATCTTGAAAACTGTAGAGTCACTGAAGGATTTTAAGCTGGACCTCTCAGGCTTGAAGGGCCTACGTAATATCCAAGTGGTTATGACTGTTAGGCAGTTAAGTATATCGGAGTTTTGGAGAGAATTCTGGGCTGGAGTTGTAGTTACAGGTATTGAAACCATGGGTTTAGATGGGCCTAGGAAAAGCTGGTGGAGCAGAAAGTTGGAGACAGAATCCAGGGGAACCATGACATTGAAAAGACAGAGCAAAAGGGAAGAAATCAATGGAGACTGAGAAGGGGCAGCCAGAGAAAAACCAGTAGGGGGAAGATTGCTTTGGATTAAGACATCAACAGGAAGTGGGAATTTGAAACAACAAATGTAAATTATTATTTTACAAAACAGTGTAGGGAATACTAGGAATTTGGTTAGTCTCAGTTAAGAAATCTCCTGATACTTATCAACTCTGGGTGTATTGAGAAAATTAAATTCCTTCCTTCCTCCCTTCCTCCCTCCCTAAGATTTTATTTTTACGTAATGTCTACACCCAAAGTGGGGCTCGAACTCACAACCCTGAGATCAAGAGTCACATGCTCTACTGATTGAGCTAGCCAGGTGCCCCAAGAAAATCAAATTTCTGAACCGTTTTTCCAGTGCAGGAATTTGAACTTTTTAGAATTAGACTTTTTAAAGACAGAAAGGAAAGGATGGAGGCTTTTTGGTAGGTGATGGTTCATAGGAAAGAAGTGGTTGAGTAGGGGATGGATATAGTATATGTACAATCCTAGTAGTTGGTATTTTGCATATAGTTTCTGGAGCTAAAGAGATCCAGGAGATCTATTCTATCACAGGACCCAGAGTTGATAATTGATTATGTAGTTGTAACTAACGTAATTCACTTCTCAGGATTTCTATTTGTGATTTTCTTTTCTGTTCTATTTCTGACTCTTAACTCTCTTCATTAAAAGATTTTATTTATTTGTCAGGGAGAGAGTGAGAGAGAGAGGTAGGCAGAGGGAGATGCAGGCTCCCTGCTGAGCAAGGAGCCTGATGTGGGACTTGATCCCAGGACCTCTGGGATCATGACCTGAGCTGAAGGCAGGCACTTAACCGACTGAGCCACCCAGGCATCCCTGACTCCCAACTCTCTTCAGTGAACATTTTCTTTCCCTGCTAAATCACCTTCTCTTATTTTTTTCCCTTTGTAGTTTTAACCCCTTACAGTTTTTTTTTTTTTTAAAGATTTTATTTATTTATTTGACAGAGACACAGCGAGAGAGGGAACACAAGCAGGGGGAGTGGGAGAGGGAGAAGCAGGCTTCCCGCCGAGCAGGGAGCCCGATTCGGGGCTTGATCCCAGGACTCTGGGATCATGACCTGAGCCAAAGGCAGACGCTTAACGACTAAGCCACCCAGGCGCCCCCTAAACCCCTTATAGTTTTATAAAAAAAATTGGTAAACATATAACATAAAATTTACTATCCTAACCATTTTTAGATGAACAGTACAGTAATGTTAACTATATGTGCATTGTTAATACAATAGATCTCTAGAATGTTTTCATCTTGTAGAACTGAAGCTCTAGTCCCATCAAACAATTCTCCTTTTCTTCCTCTTCTCCAGCCCCTTGCAACCATCATGCTACTTGCTGTTTCTAAGAGTTCGACTACTTTAGATACTTCATATAAGTGGAATCGTACAGTATTTGTATTTTTATGACTGGATTATTTCACTTAGCATAATGTCCTCAAGGCTTATCCATGTTGCAGCATATAACAGGATTGCCTTCCTTTTTTGAGGCTGCGTATTATTCCGTCATGTGTGTTTGTGTGTACACCATGTATTCCTTATCCTTTTTTCTGTTAATGAACATTTATGTTGCATGGACATTTTTGGTTGCTTCCACTTCTTGGCTATTGTGAATAATGCTTTAATGAACATGATTGTGCAAATATTTCTTTGGGATCTTGTTTTCATTTCTTTTTGATATATGCCCAAAAAGTGGGATTGATGGATCATAATCTATTTTTAATTTTGGAGGAACCTCCATATTGTTTTCCATAGCAGCTGCACATTTTATTTTTATTTTTAAATTTTAAATCCAGTATAATTAACATCCAGTGTGAAATTAGTTTCAGGTATATAATATAGGACTCAGCAATTCTATATATTACTCAGAAGCTGCACATTTTACATTCCCACCAGCAGTACACAAGGGTTTCAGTTTCTTCCCATCCTTACCAACACTTGTTCCTGCCCCCTTTTTTTTGATGGTGGCCATCCTTACAGGTGTGAGGTGATATCTCATTGTGGTTTTAATTAACATTTCCTGATGATTAGTGATGTTGAACATCTTTTCATATGCTTGTAGGTCATTTGTGTATCAATCGCCTATGGAGAAATGTCTGTTCAAGTCCTTTGCCCATTTTGAAAATTGAGGGGTTTTTTTTTTTGTTTTGTTGACTTGTAAGAGTTATTTATATATTTTGGGTATTAACACCTTATCAGATATATGGTTTGCAAATATTTCTCCTATTCTGTAGATTGCCTTTTTGCTCTGTTGATTGTTTTCCTTTGCTGTGCAGAAGTTTTTTTTTAAGTTTGATGTAGTCCTGTTTGTTTATTTTTGCTTTTGTTTCCTGTGCTTTGGTGCCATAACCAAGAAGTCATTGCCAGTCCAATGTTATGAAGCTTTCTGCCATGTTTTCTTCTAATAGTTTTATGGTTTCAGGTCTTATGTTGAGGTCTTTAACCCATTTTGAGTTAATTTTTGTATATGGTATCAGGTAAGGGTCCAGGTTCATTCTTTTGCATGTGGATATCCAGTTCTTCAAGCACCATTTGTTGAAAAGACTATCCTCTCCCCATTGTGTAGCCTTCGTATCCTTGTCAAAGATCACTTGACTGTAGGGGTGCCTGGGTGGTGCAGTTAGTTGAGTGACTGACTCTTGGTTTTGGCTTAGGTCATGATCTCAGGGTCATGAGATCGAGACCCATGTCAGGCTCCATGCTCAGTGTGGAGTCTGCTTGGGATTCTTTCTGTCTTCCTCTCCCTTCCCTTTTGCCCCTTCCCCCACTTGTGCTCGCTCCCTCTCTCTGTTTCTGTCTCTCTCAAATAAATAAAGATTACTTGACTGTGTATGTGAGGGTTTATTTCTGGGCTCTATATTCTATTGCAGCTGTTCTTCTGCTTCTTTATGCCAGTACCGTACAGTTTTGATTACTGTAGTTTTGTTAATATGTTTTGAAATCAGGAAGCCAATCAGGAAACAAAGACTTTAGCTTTGTTTTAATTTCTCAAGGTTGTTTGGCTATTCAGGGTCCTTTTCTTCTTCTTCTTTTTTTTTTTTAAGAGTGTTTATTTGAGAGAGAGTGAAAGCGATCACAGAGGGAGAGGGATCATAGAGGGAGAGGGAGAAACAGACTTGCCGCTGAGCAGATAGCTGTTGCGAGCGGATAGCCTGTTGCCCCAATTCAGGGTCCTTTTCTTCATTTAAAAAAATTAATTTTTTTAAAGTAGGCTCCACGCCGAATGTGGGGCTTAAACTCACAACCCTGAGATCAAGAGTCATATGGTCCACTGATTGAGCCAGCCAGGAGCCCCTCCTTCAGTTTTATCCTTTAAGCTTTCTTCTTTCAGGGGCACCTGGGTGGCTCAGTCAGGTAAGTGTCTGCCTTTGGCTCACATCATGATCCCAGAGTCCCCAGCGGGGGGGCAGTGGGGAGTCTGCTTCTCCCTCTGCCCCTCACCCCACTCTTGTGCTCTTTCTCTCTCTCTCTCAAATAAATAAATAAAATCTTAAGAAAAAAAGATTTCTTCTTTCATTTTCTTCCTTCCCTTTACTTATAGCATGATTGAATTTTTCTTCTCAGAACGCATATGGATAGATAACCAGATACAACCTTTACTCTGCTTTATGAAAACTTGGCATATTTGAATTAGAAGTTTCAAATTAAGTGTTGGTATTTGGATTAAAAAAGGATTTTACTTTGTAGACTAGACAAACAAGTTTACTTGAAGCATGGTACATTCTAAAAACTTTCACAAATGGAAAATACTTAAGCATATAGAAAAGTAGAATAGTATATTGCACCCACCTTCTAGATTCAAATAATTGTTAATAATTTTGCCACATTTACTTTACATATCTGTGTATGTACATATAAATTTCCTGCACCATTTAAAAGTAAATTAATGGTGGCAAGTGGAATTTATTTTTTGGTTTTTCCTTTTTTTTTTTTTTTTAAGATTTTGTTTATTTGAGAGAGAAAGAGTGGGTGAGAGAGAGCACAAGCCAGAGGGAGAGGGAGAGGGAGAAACAGACTCCCCGTTGAGCAGGGAGCCCGACGTGGGGCTCAATCCCAGGACCCTGGGATCATGACCTGAGCTGAAGGCAGATGTTTAACCGACTGAACCATCCAGGAAAAACCACCCATGGTTTTTCCTTTTTGAGTATTATACATTTATGTTATAGTTGTATATATTTTGGACTTTGCTCAATTTTGTTTAAGGGTTTAGTTTGAAATTTGCTCTTTTAAAAAATTATAAGAAGACATATTATCTTTAGCATATATCCCAGAAAAAGGATATTCTCCGATATAGCTGTAAAACCATGATTATTCCTAGCAAAATTATCATAATTCCCTAATATATAATACTCATACCATAGTCTTATTTCTCCAACTGTTCCCAAAACCTCTTTTATTGTTTTTTGTTTTTTTTAATTTAATTTTTTTAGGCAGAGAGGGGCAAAGGGAGAGGAAGAGAAAGCATCTTAAGCAGGCTCCATGCCCAGGGTGGAGTGTGACATGGGGCTTGATCTCACAACCTTGAGAACCTGACCTGAACTAAAATCAAGAGTTGGATGATTAACTGACTGAGCCACTGAGGCGCCCCTTTTATTGTTTTTTTTTTTTAATACCAAATTCAAATCAAGAGCTACCTATTGCATTTAGTTATCTCTTGAGTTTTTTTTTTTTATAGAACTGCCTCTCTTACCTATTTCTTCACCACCCTCCCTCTCTTACTCCGTGATACAGATTTGTTAGCTCTGTTGAGAATGTCTGACATTTTTTGTATTGCTGATCGTTTACTCGTGGTGTAGTAGAACTTTTTCCTCTATCCCCTATATTTTCTATAAACAGGGAGTTAGGGGCTGCCTAGGTGACTCAGTTAGTTAAGCTTCGGACTCTTGACTTGGGCTCAGGTCATGATCTCAGGGTTGTGAGATCAAGCCCCACGTTGGGCTCTGTGCTGAGCCTGGAGCCTGCTTAGAATTCTCTCTCCCTCTCCTTCTGTCTCCCCGCCGCCGCCCCCCCGCCATATTTAAACTTGGAGTTATATCTAAAGGTGTTTCAGATTCAGGTTAAAGATTTTTGGAAGAGTACTAAATAAAAGTGATGCTCTGTATTCATATTGTTTCATATTAAGAGCACATAATGTTTAGTTGTCCCATCATTCTGATGCTGTGTTTCATCACCAGGCTGAGGTGGTGACAACCAGATCATTTTATTGAAAAGTTATCTTTTTCTTTTTGCATCTGTAAGTCATCTGTGGATGACACTTTGGCTCCGGGTAAATCTCTATCAACCTGTTTCACCTAATGATTTTAGCCTTCATTGATGATTGCTGATTCTTGTTCAGCTACTTGTTAGAAATACTAAGATTCTGTTGTTTCTTTTACATTCCTTTTGCATAGTCATCTTCTATGAAGAAGTTTCCCTCATCAATTTGGGCTATTTTGTTATCTTGAAATAATGTTCTACCTGGAGAATAAATGCTTAGTTTGTTCCTTTAATATAACCATTTCCAGAGGGTTATAGTTACCTCCAGTGGTGGCAAATGAGGTTGGCCTTTTTTGTCTTTTTTTTTACTTTTGTGCCTTTCTCTGTGGAATATCATATGTACTTATGTTGTAAGTATTACATGTTTTGAACTTTGATTTCATTTAGGATTATAGTTTGATATAGATTTGCCTTTTATTATATATATAAAATGTATTTTTTTTTGTAGTAAGAAGACATGTTGGATAACAGGAAGAGCTGTAGAGTTTATAGATATCAACTGTGGCCTTAATAAGCACGTTCTTAGCATCAATGTTGGACAGATGGTAAGTATTATTAAAGTCATAGAGGATGAATATTTTACACATAGGTTCTCAAGCATTTTTATTTGAGTGATTAAAAAAATCTCTCAGAAGGAAAATGTAATCACGGATTTTGTTACTAGAATTTCTCAAAGAGCTTGTGGTTGTGTAAAACAACTATATTGTAGTCCTGTTTCCCCCCCCCTTTTTTTTAATTCAGCTTCCTTTCAGTTTTTTTTTTTTTAAGATTTATTTATTTATTTGTCAGAGTGAGAGAGAGCGAGAGAGAGAGAGAGTGCACAAGCAGAGGGAGCGGCAGGCAGAGGGAGAAGTAGGCTCCCCACCAAGCAAGGAGCCCGATGTGGGACTTGATCCTAGGACCCTGGGATCGTGAGCCAAAGGCAGATGCTTAACCGACTGAGCCACCCAGGCATCCCTGCTTTTCCCCTTTAATATTTCCTCTTTAATGTTTTAGTTTCTGTTTCTAAAATGCATCTTCATATTTTATATATTCTCCATTTGCAAATATTATTTGTGCACCTATTTTATGTATGGGACTATGGCTATCTGTCAGATTGGAGTATATATCATCATCTATGTTATCAAGGAACATGGCTAATGGGGAAATAAACACATACAGATGAAAATATGGTGGGGGGCACCTGGGTGGCTCAGTCGTTAAGCATCTGCCTTCGGCTCAAGTCATGATCCCGGGGTTCTGGGATCGAGCCCCACATTGGGCTCCTTGCTCGGCGCGAAGCCTGCTTCTCCCTCTCCCACTCCCCCTGCTTGTGTTCCCGCTCTTGCTGTGTCTCTCTCTGTCAAATAAATAAATTAAATCTTAAAAAAAAAAAAAAAGAAAATATGTTGGTAAAACCAACAATGTGAGGCTCTAAAATAACCAAGCAAGACTAGTACTGGCAGTAAGTAATGAAGGATTATAGAAAGTGTTGAAGAACTCTAAATTACAACTTCCTGGATTCTTTGGCCAAGAGCTGTATATTATTTAGCAACTGGCTTTCTCCCTTAAGGATATGTCTCAGAGGTCTTTCTGGTTTCTACACACATCTGGTTTCTTCATTCTATCTTAAACTGTTTAATAGTTGCCTAGTATTCTAAAGGGTGATTTTTACCATAATTTATTTAGCCATACTCTTATCCACTGATATTTAGGATGTCTTCAATGATCTATTATAATAGTTCTTATGTCAGATAGATACACTTTAAGATTATTGGTTACCTTAATTTGATTACATTTTCTATAAATGCTATTTTTTTAGTGACACACCCTTTGGTACCTTGATCAGATGTAATATTTATCTTACTCTTATCACAGTGGTGCACTTAAAATCATTTTGTAGGTGACTTAATCCCCAGTAAAGATGGATTGATTGGTTTTGGTAGCATTTGTTTCTGAAAGAGATGTTTCTTGATCTTGTTTGGGATGATACAATGTTTTGAGTCCCGTGACTTCCATATATATATTCCTTATAGAGAGATGCTTTTTGTTTTTCTTTTTTTGATGATTTTAAGGAGCTAAAGTATTATTAATAAATTTGATTGTTAGTATCAATTTTCTTAGGCCTGTTCTTTCTAGATGGTTGATATTACATATATTAAATAGAATATCTTTCTTGATTGTTATAGAAATTTGTTATTCTGATATTTTTCTGTAAAGGTAAGTTATCTAAAATTAGTAGTCTTTATATAAATATAGCAGATTTATTCATAAAATGACATGGTAAATTTTTTTAGTGAGTGTTGTGTTGATGATGTAGCTTTCAATAGGAAGGTATTTTTTGAAGTGGTGTTTATTGGTATATTCACTTTAATGGCAGTACTGACTATTGCCATACCACTGTTAGAGGTCATGTTCACTCTACTACTTTTATAAATTTCATGTTAACCCAGAATTTTTTTTTTTAATGTTTAAAAGAACATATATCTTTATCTGTTGAAACAAAACAAAACAAAAACTCAAGTTGATAAGGCCTCTGCGTACCATGCGGGAATATTTTTTTTTTTTTTAAGATTTTATTTATTTATTTGAAAGAGAGAGAATGAGAGAGAGAGAGAGCACATGAGAGGGGGGAGGGTCAGAGGGAGAAGCAGACTCCCCGCTGAGCAGGGAGCCTGATGTGGGACTCGATCCCAGAACTCCAGGATCATGACCTGAGCCAAAGGCAGTCGCTTAACCAACTGAGCCACCCAGGCGCCCCATGCGGGAATATTTTGATGATAATTAGTGAGCAAGTATATATTGGTTAGGTTCTCTATCAGGTTAAAATTAAATAATAGAGGTAGAAGAGCTTGGAAAATGTGTATATGAAATTTAAATATTCATGGTCTCGTTATTAACAAAAATTTATATTATTTATTTTTAAGTTCTTCATTTGAGCCAGTTCTTTCACATTTCTCCATCGTATATCAAACCTTACTTACCCATCCTTATTTCCCATATCCTTTTAGAATACACTCTCTAGGTCAGGTATGTATGTGAAGAAGCTACATAACCTTGTTTAAACTAGTGTATCAATAAGGCTCTCTTTATGGAAAAAGGAAGATGCATAAGATCAGTTGATAAAAGTTGAACATTACTCAAGTGAATAAATGGGATTGAAATAATCTGGATATATAAAATAAAACTGGTACTTGGGTGGTACTGTATGTTTTTATAGCAATTCCTCATTATACTAAATATTGGTTGGACACTTAAGCTACCTACATGTTTAGATCTTTTTCCATATAAATAGACACAATGGAAAAAGGTGGAAAGGATGTATGGTTTGCCAGCTGGAGGAAGTATAGGGGAAGTCTAACATTCATCTTTGATAATAGCGGTTTTTTTTTCCCCTGATTATTGAAGTCTGTATATATTATAGATTATTTGGAAAATGCAAAAGTAGTATATAAAAAGAGTAGTATGCTAAAAATAAATTTACTTGTGGGGCACCTGGGTGGCTCAGTTGGTTAAGCGACTGCCTTCAGTTCAGGTCATGATCCTGGAATCCCGGGATCCAGTCCCGCATCGGGCTCCCTGCTCAGTGGGGAGTCTGCTTCTCCCTCTGACCCTCTCCCCTCTCATGCTCTGTCTCACTTTCTCTTGAATAAATAAATAAAATCTTAAAAAAAAAAAAATAAAGTTACTTGTAATCCCATTACCCAGAGATTTCTTTTCCAGTCTAATATTATAGTCTAATCTAGTCCCATTTGGGTGTCTGGATAAATTACATTTAGTTTTGTGTCTTGCTTTCTTTTCAAACATTGTCTTAAAAAAAACCTCTCAATTAAATATTATCCAAAATATAGTCTTTAATGACTGTATAAAATTCCAATTTAGGAATCTAAATGGATATTGTGCTTAGTGGAGTCTAACGAATCTGGGTTCAATCCCAGTTTTGCTACTTAAGAGCCTTAAGCTTGATAGTTATCTTTTCTAGTCCTTAGTTTTCTTATTTGCAAAATAGGCATAATATTACTTACAATTTTAAGAGTTAAGTAAAATCATGATCTTAACATTCTAGCTGGCGTATGTTTTTAGTAAATTATACTTACTATCACCAGAAATTATTTTATCATTCCTTTCTCACTACTTAGTTGTTTTTTAGTTTTTCTTTGTAAAAAATTCCTGTATTTTGAACATTTCTGTATAAATATCTATTTATATATGTAAATCTGATTATTTTTTATGATGAATTCCTAAAAGTGGAATTGTTGGATCAAAGAATAAAAGTACAGTTGACCCTTGAACAACACAGGCTTAACCTGCCGGGATCCACTCACATGGAAATTTCTTATAGTACAGTACTGTAAATATATTTTCTCCTTATATATTTCTTAATAACATTTTCTTTTCTCTAGCTTACTTTATTGTAACAAAACAGTATATAATACATTTACAAAATTTGTGTTAATTGACTTTATGTTTATATTCTCAGTAAGGCTTCCAGTCAAGAATAGGCTATTAGTAGTTAAGTCAAAAGCTATCAGTAGATTTTTGACTGGGTGGTTGGTGTTCTTGACACCTCCCCCAACATTGTTCAAAGGTTAACTGTAATTTAAGATTTCTTTTTTTCTTTTAAAGAATTTTTATTTATTTATTTGACAGAGAGAGAGCATAGCAGGTGGAGTAGCAGGTAGAGGGAGAGGGAGAAGCAGGCTCCCCGCTGAGCAAGAAGCCAGATGTGGGGCTCGATCCCAGGACTCTGGGATCATGACCGGAGCCGAAGGCAGTCGCTTAATCAACTGAGCCACCCAGGCACCCCTGATTTAAGATTTCTTGATACACAGTGCCAGTTTGCTTTCTAGAAAGGTTATACTAGTTTATTCTCATTACAGTGTATGAGAATTCCTATTTCACTGTAGACTTGCCAACAGTGGCTATTATTATTTTGAAAATTATTTTTTGTCTATTAGGCAACATAAGAGTATTTGACATAACAGTAATGTTCTCTTTAAAAAAGAAAAAAAGAGGGGCACCTGGGTGCCTCAGTCGTTAAGCGTCTGCCTTCGGCTCAGGTCATGGTCCCAGGGTCCTGGGATTGAGCCCCGCATTGGGCTCCCTGCTCGGTGAGAAGCCTACTTCTCCCTCTTCCCGCTCCCCCTGCTTGTGTTCCCTCTCTCGCTATGTCTCTCTGTGTCAAATAAATAAAATCTTTAAAAAAAAAGAAAAAAAAAAGAGAGGGAGGGAGGGAGGGAGGATGGGCATGGAGCCTAATGTGGGGCTTGAACTCAGGACCCTGAGATTAAGACCTGAGCTGAGATCAAGAGTCAGATGTTTAACTGACTGAGCCACCCATGCACCCCAGTAATATTTTTTTTTTTTTTTAAGATTTTATTTATTTATTTATTTGACAGAGACAGACACAGTGAGAGAGGGAACACAAGTAGTGGGAGTGAGAGAGGGAGAAGCAGGCTTCCTGCGGAGCATGGAGCCCGATGTGGGGCTCGATCCCAGGACCCTGGGATCATGACCTGAGCCGAAGGCAGACGCTTAACGACTGAGCCACCCAGGCGCCCCCCCCAGTAATATTCTTTTAACTTCATTTTATTAATGGGGTTAAACTTCTAAATTTTTATTGAGTATTACTATTTCTTTTCAGAATTTTATACCTAAGGCTTTCCTGTTCTTCTTATTTCTTTTTCCTTGCCTTAATCCTTTATTTATCTAGCAGAAATTTATTGAGTGCTTACTATGTGCTAGACATTGTTTTGATATTGGTATACAGTTTTGGTACTTATTATTTAGTTTAGTGATGGCAGTGGAAGAGTGAACAGAATTGCCAAAAACCTTTGTCTTCAGAGAGTTTACTTTCTAGTGTCAGGGTATATACAGCCATTAAACAAAATAAACATCGAAATTAGAGAGTGTTAATTTCTTTGGAGGAAAAAAATAATGAAAGGGAGATGGAGAGAACATGCGTGTGTAGTTTTGCATAGGATGGTTAGGGGAAACCTTGCTGCAAAGATGCCATAAGTGAAGTCTTGTAAGGAGTAAGTCAGGTAGATATCTGGGGGAAGTGCATTTCAGGATTTGATTTAAGTATAAGGGCAGTGAAACAGGAGAATTCTGGGTGAATTTAAGAAAGAGCAGGAGGGAGAGTAGCAAGAAATGATTTGAAAGAGTTACTAGGGAACCAGACTGTTTTGTATCTTAACTAGGCCATTTTAAGAACTTGGGCTTTTACTCTATATGAAATGCAGAGGTGTTGGAAGCTTTAAAACAAACCTTTGACTTAGGATCTACTGATTCAACAGAGTCCCTGTCAATATTCCATCTGGCTTCTTTGCAGAAATTGGTAAACTAATTCTAAATTTTGCATGTAAATCCAAGGGGCCTAGAATAGTCAAAAGTCTTGGAAAAGAAGAGCAAAGTTCAAAGGCTCACTTTTCCTGATTTTTTTTTTTTTAAAGATTTTATTTGTCAGAGAGAGAGAGAGTATAAGCAGGAGGAGCGGCAGGCAGAGGGAGAAGCAGGATCCCCACTGAGCAAGGAGCCCGATGTGGGACTCCATCCCACGACCTGGGATCATGACCTGAGCAGAAGGCAAATGCTTAACTGACTGAGCTATCCAGGCGTTCCTACTTTTCCTGATTTTAAAACTTAACTACAAATCAAGATGGTGTGATACTGGCATAAGAGTAGATTTATAGGGGTGCCTCGGTGGCTCAGTTGGTTAAGTATCTGCCTTCGGCTCAGGTCATGATCTCAGGGTCCTGGGATCAAATCCCCGCATTGGACCCCCTGCTCAGTGGGGAGTCTGCTTCTCCCTCTGCCTCTGGCCCCTCCTCTCCTTGTATTCTCTCTCTCAAATAAATAAATAAAATCTTAAAAAAAAAAAAGAGTAGATGTATAGATCAGTGAAATAGAATTGAGAATACAGTAATAAACCCTTATAGTTATGGTCAATTGATTTTTGACATGGGTGCCAAGACCATTCATTGGAGAAAGAATAGTCTTTTTTTTTTTTTTTTAAAGATTTTTATTTATTTATTTGAGGGAGAGAACACGTGAACCGGGGGAGGGGGGAGCAGCAGAGGGAGAGGGAGAAACAGACTCCCCGCTGAGCAGGGAGCCTGATGCGGGGCTCAGTCCCAGGACCCTGGGATCATGACCTGAGTCTAAGCCAGATGCTTAATGGACTGAGCCACCCAGGTGCCCCAAGAATAGTCTTTTCAACAGATGGTACTGGGACAACTGGATATCCACATGAAGAAGAATTAACTTAGACCCCTATCTCATACCACATACAAAAATTAATTAAAAATGGATTAAAGACCTAAACGTAAAAGCTAAAACTTGTAAAACTTTTTGAGGAAAACATAGGCATAAATCTTTGTGACTTTTGTTTCAGCAATGGTTTCTTAGATAGGACACCAAAAGTGTGAGTGACAAATGAAAAATACAGATAAATTCGTCAAGATAAAAAATGTTTGTGCTTCAGAGGATACCATCAACAAAGTGAAAGGATGGGGCGCCTGGGTCCTTTCCCACAGAATGGGAGAAGATATTTGATAAAGGACTCCTATCCAGAATGCATAAAGAACTCTTACAGCTAAATAATATTGACAGTAACCCTTACTTTTAAAAATGGGCAAAGGATCTGAATAGATATTTCTTTAGATAAGATATACAAATGCTAATTGAGCAATGTAATGATGGTCAACAACATTAGTCATTAGGGAAATGCAAGTCAAAACTACAATGAGGAAAAAAAAAAAACACCAACCAAAAAAATACAATGAGATACTGTTAGGATGGCCATAATCAAAAAGGTGGATAATAACAGGTGTTGGTGAGGATATAGAGAAATGGGAACCCCCATATATTGCTGGTGGAAATTGAAAATGGTGCAGCCACTTTGGATAACAGTCTGGCACTTCCTTAGAA